>NW_022196896.1:90242688-90261392 GCF_008632895.1 Mastomys coucha
GAGAGAGAGAGAGAGAGAGAGAGAGAGAGAGAGAGAGAGACAGTTTCATTAGTGATCTTAAGACTGTGGCCATCATGAAACAATTCCTGGTTAGGCACACATACCCTTTTAAAAATTCAACTCTAGGTTTTTTTGCAGCTATTTTTCCTAATGAGAAAGAGAGACTGTTAAATTTGGAACAACTCCATGCTCAAATATAACTCCCAGGAGACTGTTTCTTAGGCAGCCTATCTTCCAAGGCTGCGTTTTGCTTGAGACTCTTGTTTTGAAGTCTTTCCCCTTGTTGATACATAAACCAACTATGAACCTAAAAAAGAGTCTAGAATTATATTCAACTCTAAAACAAGAGACCTGGCTGAGGATTCAGCCCTTACAGTGTTTGAATTGGCTTATTTACTTCTGAATTGTGGATCTCAAAGCATAGTTGGAAATGTCCTTGGCAGGTTTTTCCCTTATAGACTGGGACTCTGAAAATGCAGGCTTGGACTTGTACTAGCCATTCAGCAGACACTAGCCACGTTTGAATATTTAAAATTTAAATTGATAAAAAGCAAAACCAAAATATGCATCATTTTTAAGTTACAGTGCCCATTTTTCAAGCATACAATGGATAAAATGGCTAGTGTCTACCAAATTTGGACAGGGCAGTTACACATTTCCATATTAGCAGAAAGATCAATTGGACTGCACATTGTATAGACTGAGGTTTAAGAATCGGGAGCTCATACAAGCTAAAGACTCCAGTGCAATATAAACATCTTTTACTTTCTGGTGTTTTATAGTATAGAATCCTGAGAGGTCACATACCTCACAGGAAAGAGAATTAAATACAACTTCATAAAGCTGATCGCTCAGTAAAAATGAGTTTCTGCTTGCAAAGCATTTTCATATCTATCATCATATTTGGAGCCCTGTGTAATAGGAATGACTTGTACCAAATATCCTCACTCACAGAGAAGGGATTTGTAGCTGAGAGAAATGAGGGCTTGCCCAAAGCCACGTGTGTTTTAAACTAGGACACAAATTCGAGTCTCTTGTCCAAAATTCCTTGATCTCTTTGTCATGTTGAAATGTTCCAGGAAGATGGGAATTATAAAAAAAAAAAAAATTGATCAAATGTATGGAGAACACTTTAAAAGCCAAGTGCTGTGCCAGGGACTTCAGCATGTCACCTTAGCACAACCTTAAGCCAGAGTTTCTGCCTCAGATGCCCTTCTGAGGGCAGCTCAGAGTCAGAAGCACCCATAGCCTGGAGCTCAGGGGGAAGCATGGAGAAACCAAGACACTTTGGGTTTGTTTTAGAGAACAAGAACTCATGATTGGTTGGCTGGAGAGGAGAGGGAAACTGAGGAAGCAAGAATATCTCAGTCTGGCTGGCAAGATGGCTCAGCGGGTAAAGAGCACTGACTGCTCTTCCGAAGGTCCTGAGTTCGGATCCCAACAACCACATGGTGGCTCACAACCACCCATAATGAGATCTGACGCCCTCTTCTGGTGCTGTCTGAAGACAGCTACAGTGAATTATGCCATAGTGAGCGGAGCCATCCTGAGCTCAATTCCCAGCAACCACATGATGGCTCACAGCCATCTGTACAGCTACAGTGTACTCATACACATAAAATAAATTTTTTAAAAAAAAAGAACATCTCAGTCTTTTCACCTAAGGAATTGACTAGACGTGGATGTTCTTTCCTGACAGAGTGTTTATTCCTCCATTTAAAGCAGGAAAGGGTGCTGCTGTTCAAATTGCTGTCATCCCTTATCAGTAGGGATAACTTAGAGAGGGCCACTTCTTGGCCTCTCATCAACATAGCATCCCTCCCATTCTCTGGTCACAGAGGCCTCCATCCTGCCTCCATCTCTGTGTCCTGGATCCCCCCCTACAGCACCTCTCTCTGTCGGTGCTCATCCTCATTGGGTCTTAGTCCAAATATCACAGCCTTAGAGAAGTTTGATGTAACCAATTCTAAAGTTCACTGCCAGATACCTTGTCTGTTTCTTCATACCATTGTTCCAGAATTTTAACTGACAGGTTCACACACTGTTCTCCTCAGTCACTGTCTAGGAGCCCTGTCAACTGGGCCTGTTGGGGTATCCCACAAACCTTCAACAACAATGTCCAGCAAATGATTACAGTGGATGCTATGTAATGTATCTCATTATTTCTGGACTTCCCTTTCTCTACAGACAATAGGTAAGGTTAAAGATGCAGATCTATTCTGTTCTACTGCTTGGGTGGGTTGTTTCATCCCTCTGCGGGGGTTTCACGCCTCTGAACTTCCATGCATGCTGTTCCCTCTTCCTGGAATACCTTTTCCTTGCTGATTTTATTTTCACATTTCATGGCTCAGTTGAGCTTCTCTGTACATCCTCTGCAATCCTCTCCTTAGGCAGAACAGTTTTTCTTTTTAAGACCCGTGTGGTTTTGAGCAATGTGAATCTATGTGCCCGTAATCAAGCTTGTATTAAAATTGTAGCACTAGGTTGAGACACTAGTTCAGCTGACAAACTGCTTACTGCATGAGCATTGTTGAACTGGGTTTGATTCTCAGAATGAGATATACAGATATACTGACCCCCCCCCCATGCACGCGCACAGTATCATGATCCTGGGGTTATCATCCATGCTCCCCCTTTCCAGGAACAGCTGCTTTCCACTTACACTCATGTAGATCTCATGTGGATAGCATAGGCTCCATCATAATGGTCATGTAAAACCACCCTTGGCTCTTGCTGATTCACTGAGGCTGTGCCCCTGACTGAAGAGAAGGCTGCCCATAGTCAAGAGTATAGGGTGAGTTCTTGGCCCAAACAGAGCTCACCAATGGCTCTCCCTGGGAATTACAGTATTGTAACCAAGAAGTCAGCATCTCTGGCTTGACAAAGTGTACTTGATAATTGTGGCAGCCACATTTTCTGAGATGAAGTCAAAGAAGTAGAAGTCTCTAGAAAGAGAACAGTGCAATAAATGAGTGGAGGGGAAGGCCTGAGCACATGAGTTCCCAGTCTGAATGCTTCCAGAAGTACATCCCATCCAGTACATTCCTGTACTGAATTATGTATATGCTAAGATACTTACAATGAATTCCCCTTTGTGCGAGGCCCCTTCATGGTGAGTTTCTGTCACCACCAAAGCAAATGAATAAGTATAAACACACAGTTCTAACTAATATAAATTGCTGTGTGCGTCCTTGAATTCCCAGGGTTTAGCACAGTCTTTAGCTTAGCATATACTCATTAGCTAAATTAGTAAATTAATTAATCCCAACTCCTGTATCATAAAACACCAAAAGAAAATGCTTCCTCTTGTAAAATAACACAGACAACGGTGTAGTTGTGGTTTTGCTTGTAAGACAAAGCTGCCCGCTTTAATTTAAACAGAGTAGAGCATAACTTCTGAGTGAGCAAATTTATGGAATATTTTAACCTCATTATAAACATAAAGATCTGTTAAGTGATGCAAATCTTTTTGTACAACCTATCTTGGTTGGGTGAAATTTGCTTGATATGGGCTGGACAGCCCACCACGGAGAAATAGAATGAGGAGAGTTGCATTTTTTTTAAATCTCAGGCTACCTATTTAGGGTCCTATAGCCAAACTTCCCTGGACTAATGGACCCTCCCTGGGCTAATGGAACCTCCCTGAGCTAATGGTACCTCCCTGGGCTAATGGAACCTCCCTGAGCTAATGGGATCTTCTTGGGCTCCAGTGTTCGCCTTCAAATACAAAGGAGATATGGTGCTAAGGACACAGGATTAGCTCGTGGCTACTTTCCTAGTTCCCCATCATGAGAACTATTATTTAAAATCTAGATAATAAAGCAATAAAATCAAATGTGCTATCAGAGTTGTAGACACACTACTACCTGTGATCAGTTTGTGACAGTCACTATCAAGTGTCTCTTAGAGAGAAATCAGCTCAGTTGGGCCAGTGTTAGCAGGAGTGAGGAGGACCTGAGCACTACAAGGGCAGGCATCCGTGACTGGGGATGGCAAAGGCCCGAGGCTTCCTGGAGCTGGTTAGCTAGCCACTTTAGACCGATTGGTGAGCTCCAGATCCAGTGAGAGACACTTTTTCAAAAAGACGATAGAGAAAGACAGAGGTGCTGGGCGGTGTTGGCGCACGCCTTTAATCCCAGCACTTGGGAGGCAGAGGCAGGCGGATTTCAGCCTGGTCTACAGAGTGAGTTCCAGGACAGCCAGGGCTACACAGAGAAACCCTGTCTCGAAAAACCGAAGGGGGAAAAAAAAAGAAAGAAAGAAAGAAAAAAAGTCGGCCTGGGCCACAGACTGCGACTTAAAAATAAAAAAAAAAAGAAAGAAAGAAAGGAAGAAAGAAAGAAAGAAAGACAGAGGTGAGACATGACCTTGACCTCTGGTCTTCACAGCTTATGCATATGTAGGTGCACACACACACACACACACACACACACACACACACACACACTAAAAACTGAAAGTTCCTCTTAGACCACTGTGGGGATGCTTTTGGAATCCTTGGCGTCTTTCCTTTTTCTCCATCTCCATCATTTCTCCTTGAAAGCTGCTTTCTCAAGGCAGGAATGTTTTCTAACAACAGTGCTTTGGCCTTGCTTACATTTTATTTTGTAAGAAATCCAAACCAGTGAATAAGCAAGTAAATGGAAAGGCACGCTGCTGGGGAGGGACAGACACACAGGGATCATTCTGTTCAGATCATCTAAAAATACACCATCAAAGGCACTGTCCTCCTGTGGGTGGGAACTGGGGAGAGCCGCTGGTTCAGGGCATCCAGCTCACTCCAGCCGGGAAAGGAAGGAGAGACCGGAAGCCGGCTTAATCACAGCCCCTCTATGGGACAGGGTTTCCTACCCTCTTCCTGCCGGTGCTCTCCAAGAATTGTAGGAAATCAGAGGTCCGACGTGTAAAAAAAACAGCACTTAGCAAAGAAAATGATAAACATTCCTAGCCAGGTTCCGTTTTCTGAGAACACATTGATTAGTTTTTGAGGAATTGAGCCAGTGGAGAAATGGCCAGAAGGAAGCTGGGAAAAGTCCATCTCAAGTGTGAACTAACCTGCTACTGGGTTGACGCTGAGAAGTAGGGGGCACTGTGTTTGGGGACCCGGAAGGGCAATCAAAGAGACTGTGACAAGAAAACTACACACACTCCACACGTACTAGGAAACCTTCCCCCAGGGGTTAGAATTTCGGTTTGTGATAATATGCATGCTACCACAGCAAGCATACAAGGACGCCCCAATTGTTCCCTTGCATGGACTAGCTGATTCCTGTAAACATCTTGAAAGGGGCGGGAACAGTACAGGTGGTAGGTAATTCATAATTAGTGTGTGCTCAAGTCTCAATGCTTGTAAAAATTAATCTTGGAATATTTTTGGAATTCCAAACTGCAAGAGGAAATCCTGTTTTAAAGATCTGGTGCAGGAGGGGAAGTGGCCTGGTGTCTCCCTCCTACTATGTCCATTTTTCTTATTTGCAGCCACTGTAGCACGCCTGAAAGATTAACGCCCAGAGAGGCCAAGCAATAGACCTCGGGCCACACAGCTCACCAGAGGCACAGCCAGAGAGCTAGGGAAATGAATCTAGAGCCTTCACTTAACTTTTTATATTAGGCTATTTTACATATGACAGGAAAAACGCATATCCTACACACGTATCTTTGTCCTAATTGGAATGGAATTAGGGATTTTTCTCTCACTGTGTTCTTCGCTCTTGGCTCTCCTGGAGCTGCCTTGAAGAATTCTTATGTTTCCCTCTAGCACTGTTCACAGGTGGATGTCACAGGTGTGGATGAGGAGGACACTATCTTTTCTGCTAAGGTAAGCAGGCGAGCCATCCCTGAAGGTAGGAGTTCATCACGAACTATCAGCATACAGAGCTCAACTGTTTGCAAGGCTAGATGGAATAATCTAATAGTTGATGAAAGGGCAGACCTCGTGCTTCGCTCTGGGGGACATTTGCTTTGCTCTTTCTTTACCCTGAGCTCTAGAAAGATGAACACATGTACCGTGCCAGGGATGAGTCATAGCCCCAAACCTGAAAAATCAAAAAATGTTTTTTTTTTCTCTCAGGAAACTGGAATGGGGAACCTGGAGATTACCAGCTTCTGTGGGGATCCCAGTGATAGGTCATGGCAGGAAAGAAACTAAAAGTGGGGGGAACTGAGGTAGAAACTACATTGCACCCTATGCAAGAGATAAGGAACCCAGGGAGTTGTGGGAAATACAAAGGAAGTGTGGGAGGGAGGGGGAAAAAGAGGGAGGGAGGGAAAAAAGGGAGGGGGAAGTGAGGAGGGAAAAGGAGAGGGAGGGGGAGGAGAGGGAAAAGGGAGAGAAAATCTCCACATTCCCTCAGGGAGTATTTTTCCCACAGTAGCTTTTCCACACCCAACCTGTGCATCTTTCTTTGAATCCTGGATACAACGGTAGTACTTTTTGTTGTTGTTGTTATTGTTGTTGTGTTTTGTTTTGGTTTTTTTTTTTTTTTTGCCTTTTTTGCTAAGAGAGGGGACATGCTGGCTTCTGATTCAGAGAAAAGCAATAGAACAGAAGATGCCTTGCTCTGAGCCAGGTGAACAGGTGCTGGACAAGGGAACCAAAAAAAAAAGCTACAGAAGAGTGCTTGAAAACAGAGAAGCCAGGGTGTGGGGAAGGCCACCCAGCCCTGCCAACCTGCTGAGCCCGGGCAGCAGGGGGGTGGGTGGGTGAAGATGGCTGACTTCCAGACACCCATCGACTCCCTGCCCAGCCAGTTGTATTTTCTTTCCCCCAGAGCCAATCAGCTGCTCATCACGGCTGCACGGGGAGAGCATCAAAGGGATTTAATAATGGTTGGCAAATGTCAAATTACATTGAATCTAAACCAAATTCCAGACATTTAGGGCTGCACAGTCATTAACAATCAATTAGTGCTCTCACTTTTCAGTCAAAGCATTTTTTATGCTATTTCCTTTCCAGGATCAGGGAACATGCTTTGCCTGTCCCCCCATCCCCACCCCTACCCCCACCCCCAGCAGTAGCAGGACAAGGCATGGGGCTAGCTTAGTCAGTGGAGGAACAATTGAGTGCCTGTTCTCACTGTGGCTTTGCTTTCCCTATTTGTTCTCCCAATAGGATTTTTCAGGAGGAAATGTTTCGAATTCGTACATTCCGTCCTGCAAACGTGGCTTTGGGGAAGAGAAATTGTCTTTCCTCTTTTATGGGAAAACACAAAAGAATAAAACGCAGAGATGCAGAGACTCATCCACGATGGTTTTCTCTGGTTGGACATTGAGGCGTCTGCGCATTGAGGAGCCACGCATTCCAACCACAAGGGAGGACATTCTGTGAACTCGTGTCACCTCTAATGGCTCAGGGTTAGGCACAGCGGGGATCACATTCCAGCAGCAGGGCCAGTAAGCACTGACCACAGAACAAGACATTGCTCTATTGATTACTGTATATCTGCTTCATCCTTCCCTTTCCAAATTAGATCAGATTTATGGCCGGCCCCTTCCTGTTCCCCCCAACCACCCACACCTTCTCCATCCTGTAGGTCAGGTGAAGGGGATAAGCAAGAACCTGTAGATGAACATTTTAAGAAGGAACTTTCATAATCCCAAAAATTCCACTCTGTTTGTGTTTCTCTATTAGGACTTCCAGGAAGGTTATTTTTAGAGGAACTTTCTCAAAATATGGAAAAGCCCATACTCTCCAACTATGACACTAGTCCTTCCCCTACAGTAGTTGATAAAATACGGACATAGAACTAGACTTAACTCAAAATGCTTTGTTGACGGACATAATTCTACCTCTCTCTAGCATAGGGTTCAAATCATGGAGGTTCCATTTCATTCAGCTTAGTCCTAAGTTTCTTCAGATGGTGAAGAGAGACTTAAAAATATATAGGGCTTGGCAGAAGGTAGAGGCTCACTAGCTCCTCAGTAGCTCAGGATAGCCCAAACTGTGATCTTATTCCTCAAAGAGGGTGAGTTCTATTGACTCAGTATTCCATATTACACTTAGAGGTTTGTCAGAGCACATCTCTGCGCAGAGTATCAGCTGCCAAGTGCAAACAAGATGACTGACTCAAAGCCAACAAAACGAAGACTCATATCTCCAAGGAACTGTGCCCATAGAGGGTTGTACTCAGGAAAGATGCAGAGAGGAGATGGGCACAGGCTCAGATGAGGGTGCCTGCTGTCAAGACTGAAGACCTGAGTTGGAGTTCCAGAACCTGTACACCAGATGAGAACTGATTCTTAAAAGTTCTCTTCTGATCTTCACACACACACACACACTCACTCATACACACACTCACACTCACATACACACACTCACACACATACTCATACATACATACACACCCTCACACATACACCCAGCCACACATATACTCACACACACTCACACACACACACACACTCACACTCACAAACACATACTCTCATACACACACATACTCTCACACACACTCACACACACTCATACATACAATCACACACACTCATACACACTCACACATGCACTCACACATGCACTCACACACACACTCACAAACACAATCTCATATACACACTCACACACACTCACACACACACACACTCACACTCACAAACACACATACTCTCATACACACACATACTCTCACACACACTCACACACACTCATACATACAATCACACACACTCATACACACTCACACATGCACTCACACACACTCACACACACACTCACAAACACAATCTCATATACACACTCACACACACTCTCACACACACTTACATACACACACACTCTCACACACTCACACTCATACACACTCTCACACACACACACACTCACACACACAACACACACACTCACACACACACTCTCACACACACACTCAAAGATGAAAGAATGAAGAAGTAGAAAGAAAAGGCCTATGGAGGTTGCATTCCATTCAGGACATCCTCAGAAGGAGCTGTCTGTAACTTTTCCCTTCCACAACTGCCTTTTGAAGTCACCTGAAATACGTGGTAAGGGATTGTCTTCACTCTGATGGACCCTAGAAGACCCAGCTCCAAAAACAGGTGCACCAAGCTAGCAAGTCACACTTGCAACAGTTTGGAAATCTATATTTTCACAGAACAAAACCAGCAAAATGTTTATTTGCTTTATAAAAATAGTACTTTGTTTTGCTATCTGATCCCTTCTATCTCAATGTCTCTGACATAAGGGTGCTCTGAAATGGCTTGTCAGAGCCTGTTAAAAACATTCTTGTCTAGCCCTCGGCACTAACTTCTGTCCATCATGTCTGGAATCGAGTCTGGAATGAAACAGAAAATGGCACTTATAAAACAAATGCGGCTGAGTCTGATATGCGTAGTCATTGGCTTCCACTCCAAGAAACATTGCACACAGTAGGCTTCTGCAGACATTTGAACCGAGGTTCATGATATTTTTCATCAGTGAAATGAGCTAATTTAAGCCAAAGTAAAATACATACAGGCAGGTTTATTGGGAAACTGCTCTGGAATGGGTTCACTGCTCCCAAGGAAGGAGTCCAAGGGGAGGGGGACAGAGGGGAGAGATAAGAGATAGAGAAAAACAACATACTGCATGAAGAGAGAGAGAAAAGGCAGAGAGGGAGAGAGAGTAGAGGGGAGAGACCAAAATGTCTGGGTTAGAAAGGAAAAGGGGAAGCCCAGCCCCTGGGCCCATAAAGTTCAGGGTAGAGGATGGAGTACGCCTGTCATGCCCTGTAAAACTGGTAAGGCCTGAGCGATAGTCAGAGAACCTGGAGGCCAGGTCTGGTTTGGTATGTAAACATACACCTCAGCAGTTTGCCTGAATCCCAACAGTTAATTTCTGCTTGGGAATTAATTATTTCATGTAAATCAGAGCCTACCCTACAGTGGTAGGACAGACTGCAAACTAAGGGAAGTGGCTTACATTTGGCCATGTTATAATCCTGTCTCTCTAGGACTCATGAGCTAACTACTCCATTATCATATGTACTTCATTGTCTACATGGAGTAAGGGATATTGAAATCTATATGGCTGACTCATCTTACACAGCATGCCTTCTAAGTGGCAGACTCGCTGCCTGACATCACAGTACTTAGTATGTGAAGATATAGTGGAGTCTGCCATGTACTTTTCAATGTGATGGCTCTCTCTGCACCATGAGAAATCTGGAGATACACTATTCACCTTTGTTATTTATTACCATCCTAAATTCTGTGGAGAAACAGAGACTCTTGGGAAATGGCGACTATACAGAAGAGGAAAAGGACATGCAAAAACACCTGAGGAAGACAGACCCGGCACTGGGACCATCCTAGAGAGGGATGCCCAATGGGGACCTTGGAACTGATTCCTCATAGCGACAGGAGGACAGAAAGATGAGTGAAAAAGGAAAGCCCCAAAAAGAGAATAAACGCAAAGAGAAAGGGAACAGCAAGCAAACAAAAACACAGGATCCCAAGACACACTCACACTCAAGTTCCCAGAACCAAAGTCGAGCTTCAGACTCTGCCCATTACTTAGTATTGTTAGCGGGCGTGGGCTACCTTCTGCCATGAGCTCACCAGAGCATGTGAATATTACCTGCACTTTTCATGTCTAATAGTTGGCTTCTTTGATCACAAAGTCTGCAAAGTAACTCCCGTACGTCTCAAAAGAGTTTGCGGTTGGTTTTAATGCCAAGAACAGAATATATCATGGAGTGGCAGAAACTCCGCCATTGCTGCTTTGGCATTGAGGTTAAGAGTCCTCAGTGATGTGTCTTTAAATGTATCCCCATTGGCTCAATCATCCTCAAACAGTCTAGAGAGCCAGGTGGCTTTCTACTGGAGAGGCCAGGGTGCTGGAAACTGCCACTTCAAAGAACAGAATCAAGCCCACCTGCATGATAGGGAGATGCAACAGCCCAGGTTATCTACCTACAGGTGACCCATTTCCCAGTAGCTGTTCCCTGATGTCAGCTCTGCAGACCTGGGCTCTCGAGGACTCTTCCTTTGATCACGTGGGAGAGTTTACTGACAACAAATACTACTTCAACCCCTTGATCCCCTGGGTGCCCCACGGGGCAGGATTGAGTCAAGTGTAGCCTGTCTAGCTGTTTTTCCCTCCAAAGTTGGCCACTGCTTCTGTTTCTGTCACCTATAACCTTGATACCTCTCCTCATCTCTGTGCTTGAAAGGCTTTCATGTGGAAGAATAGACTCACTCATATTAACGTGTGTCCATATTAAGGATGGATAAGACAGGGCTGGAGAGATGGCTCAGCATTTAAGACACTGACTGCTCTTCCAGAGGTCCTGAGTTCAAATCCCAGCAACCACATGTGACCACATGGCTCACAACAGTCTATAATGGGATCCAATGCCTCTCTTCTGGTGTGTCTGAAGACAGCTACATTAGTGTACTTACATCCATAAAATAAATAAATCTTTAAAAAAAAAAAAGAATGGATAAGAGAAAGAATTGCCTCTTTTTGGCTAGTTTGGGCAACAAAATAGAAAAGACCTTATGCAAAAATATGTTTTATAGTACATGAAGGATCTGCAATATGATTAGAAAAGTATTTAGGAGTCTGAGTTGTGTGTCTGTGTACACATGTGTGCATAGGGTACTGGCTAGTAGTGACTGAGGAACCCCAGCATGATGGTGAGCCCATTTTGAAAATGAGCCACCCAGCATACTTTGCCCTTCCGGCACTAACTGTTGTCAATGGGACAGGAATAAAGGAGGAGAATTTGCTACTGCAGCTCCATACTCAAGGCTCCTCCATTCCCAAGCTAACAGCACACAACATACATGTGAACCCACCATGAGAATGTCTTCAGGGCTATGCTTTCCGACGAAGGGAAAGTGAGGCAGAGCATGCATATCTGTTTCACTCATAAGCCATAGAGGCTGCAAGAGCACTGTGCCCTGAAGTAACATCCCATCAAATCAGTCTCTATTAAATCTTCACACGCACTTACTTTTAGATTCAATTTGAAATGTGCTCCAAGGAGAGGCACAGGGGCTGAACAATTAGCTAAAGAGACATGGTACAGCAGACACGTCAGAGAACAGCAACAGACTACTCCTCTCAAGTTCTCACAGCAATTGGGTGTTTTAATGTAATTCAAAGATGGGTAGTTATATTTTGAGTTATTCACTTATTTTCATTTATATTGTAAAAGAAAATAGTTACCAAGCCAATGATCTGAGATAGGCTTTGCTTAGCACAAGACTAGAACCTAAATTTAATGCCTTAAGAAGCACATTGATTTCTGGATGTGGTGGCCATGCCTTTAATCCCAGCAACTGAAGGCAAGCAGATCTCTGTGAGTTTAAGGCCAGCCTGGTCTCCAGAGTGAGTTTCCGGACAGCCAGGGTTACACAGAGAAACCCTGTCTCAAACAAAACAAAGCAAAGCAAAGCAAAGCAAAACAAAACAAAACCCAACACATGAAACAAAAACAAACCCAAAGCATACTGGTCTGGAGAAAATTACTGAGGAAATAATTACTAGTGCAAAGATATCACCAGGCTCTTGAAGGTCACACTCAAACAGCTCTAGCTGAAAAACCACAGCCAAGACCAGTAGAACACGGCTGCCCATCAATACCCCTGGGCTGACTTCATTGTGCAAAGAACATGCTGTATGAACCTGAGCAAGGTGAAATTCTCTAAAATCTACTGACTCAAGTGGTCCAGTGGTATTGGTAGACATCTCCGAGACACTTTGTACTCTAGGTACCCTGAGAGCTACCGTCTGTGATACGTGGGGAGGACCCAAGGAGATGGGATCAGTGTTGCCTGGTGTGATTTGAAACATTCAGGTAGTGCTTGGTTCCCACCCCCCCACAAAAAAAAGGGGACACAGAAAGTAAATGTATTAGGTTAGGAAGCAAGGAGCTGGTGGCCACTTCTGTCATATGTGTAATGTGGTACCAATAAAGATCATGGACCCCCCCCCTTAAGCCCCAGTTTCTTTACCTATTGTTATTATTTTAACTTTCAAAATAGTATATGTTTTGAATTGAATGGTGGACCACCCACATCAATCTAATTAGCATATTATTTCACATACTTACCCATTTGTTTATTGGCTGTGATGAGAACACTTAAAATCTATTCTGCTTGTGATTTTTCAAGAATATAATTATTTGGTACTGGAGCGATGGCTTTGCCACTAAGATGACTGATGTTTTTGCTGAGGGCTTGAGTTATGTTCCCAGAACTTACATTATTAGGCCTCACAACCACCTGCTCCAGAGGCTCCAGAGGCTCCGATGCCCTCTTCTGCACTCTATGCAGCCTGCAAACACACACACACACACACACACACACACACACACACACACACACACACGCATCCCCCCCCACAAACAGAAAATACTAAAAACAACTCTTTAAAAAAGGAATACATTTAAATTGACTCTAGTCAGTGTGTGGCCCAATAGAGCTACTGAACTTACTCCTTCCGACTGAAATTTTGTCTCCTTTGACCAACATCTCCTCCACTCAGTTCCACTCAGCCTGTTGTGGACTCCTGCTTCTATGAATTCAACATTTTAAGATTCTCTCTATAAATGACACCTCGCAGTATTTGTCTTTGAGAGTGTCCATTTTCTCTACTTAAGAGTGCAAATGGCCATGTTGGTGGACAGTTTCTATTCAATCTATAGACTCTTGATAGAAAACTGGACCTAGCTTTGGGAAATGAAAAAATTCTCTGAAACAGAACTATTGGCCTCTCAGCCTCCTGTAGCTATAGCAAAATCAGATCTACTTTTTAAAGGTAATAAAATCCAAACCAGTTAATACTGACAGTTTTTAAAACGTTGAGAGTTGGTAGCCGAAATTGGAAAATTGGCACATCATAGGTCAACCGGAGACCCATCACTTTTAGGTAGCCTCAAAATCTTATTTTAGTTAAAAGTTGTAACCATCTCCTCTTCTAAATCTGTAAGTGGAAGATGAGCTAAAAACACTAAATTATTTATCAGTTCCATTGAACTCTGCTTTTTCTGAGACTTCTTAGTCCACCGTTCTCAACTGGATACATAGCCTCATCTTACAGTAGCAGAACACCCAGGTTCTTCCTGTCCAAGGAGAGCCAGGCCGCCCTCAGACTACTATTGGATTCCAGTGGCAGGTTTTATTTTTATTTTTTTAATTAAGACATTCCCAGCCTCATTTTTCTGATTGCTAGAAAAATGGGAAACAAAAACTTTGCCATATCCAAAGAGAACAAAGATCACAAAAACAAACAAACAAACAAACCCCATAAAACTACTCTACATAAAGTATAATCTTCCAGAGCCAGGCAAGCAAAGCCCAGAGAGTAGTTTTCCTCAAATTTATACTGCATAAAATGGATGCTCCAGGGCTAGCAAGCCTTGAGTTCAATCTCTGAGCCCCACAAGGTGGAACTTACTCCTGAAGATTGTCCTCTGACCTCCACATACACTCCATGGTGTGTGCACGGGCGAGCTTGCTTGTGTTCACACTGGTACTTGCTCATGTACACACACAAGTAGAAAAAAAAGGATCTTCAAGGCCAGCCTGGTTTACAGAGTGAGTTCCAGCAAAGCCAGGGCTATACAGAGAAACCCTGTCTCAAAAAACCAAAAAAAAAAAAAAAAAAAAAAAAAAAAAAAAAAAAAATAATAATAAAGATAAAGATGTTCAAAAGATTGTGAAGTGGGTAATGTACATATTTCAACCTATTCTAAGCAGAATTTGTGACTATAGAGGATGCTTCAGTCTTCTACAATATTCCCTTATGTCACCATCTTTCCTTATGGCACATAGATTAGATTTACCCTCTTTTGTCAGCATCCCAGCACAGTGCAGCCTGTGAGCCATTTAAAATGTCCAGTATGATGCCTTATCATAAATCAAGGAGTAGAGAAGCAAGCCTTGTCCCAGGTAATGTTGCAAAGCTATCTTTTCCCTTCTTGCTCAGAGAAGCTTCCAGAGGGTGATTTCCATTATGAGAATTAAACTGCTCATCTGCGGAAGCCTATGAAAAGCTGGGGGCTAAAGAATTCCACCTCCCTCCTGCTGTGTCTTCCCTCACGGGGGTGTGGGGGGGAGGGGTCAAGTTGCTGCCTTTCCCCCTACGTCTGGGATACTGCCTGCTCAGAGGTGGTATCTGAGAATTAGACTTTCAAAAGCATTTCTGGCTCCAAGCAACTAACTACTGTTTCCTTCACTGAGCTTTGAAGTGGAAAAACAGTATCACCCATCTATCTCTTGGCAGCTCCCGGGGCCCCACTCCTTGTGCTCTTGTAGCAGGTTCAGTTCCTGTAGCCATGGTTTCTAATGTGGACACTTACTGATTTTTCCTTCAGGTTATGTGACTAGGAATAGAGCGTTTTAACCATCCTATCCATTTTAGAAACCCCGGAGCAAGAGAAGAAACCCCCAGGAGCTTTGTGTCCCCTGGGACAGTGTTTATTGTTGCTTCCAGTTAATAATACTGCTGACCCCGGGAGACCAGCTGGGTTCGGGATGCTGCATCCTCTGAGTTCCTTCCTACCTTGATGCACCTTCTAAAAGCCCAGCGCCGAATTGATGTCAGTGGCAGGCTCTTCCTTCTGGGAATTCTCTCAAGTCTCTCCTCTCTTTTGCTTCTTGGGGTGCTTGTATCTGTATCTGTTCTTTTTCTGTGGAGCCACCTGAGTTTTCTTGCCCTGCTTGGTCACTTCTTGCCCTTTTTTACCCACTGTTGCTTGTACATCCTCCCTCATCCTTACTCCAGGGATTCCCTCAACCCTTCTCTCACCATGCCTTCTCACACACCGCTCCAAATGATCCTTTCTAAACACACGCCTGGTTAATATCAGCACAGAGCAAAGTGCTCCTTTTTTCCTCATCAAATAACCTGCTTTCAATAAGACTCACCCGGCTCCCTAAACAAATACCATTCCAGAATCGACCTCATTCTAAAATATTACTTTTCATAACCTCTAACCGCCATTTGCTATTTCTCCTTTAATTCACAGAAACCATGAAGAACACACAGGCACACTCAGGTGTGTGTGCACATAAACTCACACGCGCCCGCGCCCGTGTACACACTGTCAGAGAAAAATGACATTTTTGCCTCCCCTTCCGGAGAAAGAAAATTTGTTTGAAGAACATAGGAGTCATTTGTGTGTATTTGAGGATTTTTTTCCCCCCTAACAAAATGAGCTGAGGGGAAATACAGTGAACCATTCCAAGGCCAAACACATTCTACTGTTTATTACACATATTACATTCTTAAATAAAAATGCGTCACATAACATTTTTGCATAGATATCTTACAATATACCAATTTAAAAAAGAATTATGAAACAGACCAGTAACAAAAATAAATTTTTTCTTCATTAATAATTTTGTAACATTAACATACCACCATCATATAATACAAATAATAGTTTTAAATCTTAAGACTTTTGTACAGCAAAAAAACTTGACAAAGTAATATATTTATATATATATATAAAAAGCTTAAAAAAAATAAAATGTCAAAAAAAGGCATAACCGAGGGCTATAAGACTGGGTACTTCTGTGATATATTATAAATACCAGAGAAGGCCTGAGAGAATGTGACAGGGAGGTGGGGGGAGGGGAGGGGAGGGGCTGGGAGCAGGTCTTTCCAAACACACTTGTTAGACACATCTGGCAAAACAAAAATGTGTAGTGCAAAATTAAATTTCTTCAAGCAACTGTGAAGAGGATACCAGAGAGTTGAAAGAAAAGTCATGGTGGCTGGGAAGTCATGTGTTGGGAGCGGAAAGGGGAGAGGGAGAGTGTGTGTGTGTGTGGGGGGGGGAAGACTAGGGGGTGGAGTGGTGGCTGGAGGGAAGGAGGGGAGGCTCCAAACATTAAACATTTAGTTTGCCTCTGTGTTAGCAAGGAGATCCTGGCCCTAACAGGTGTATTTTTCCTCCCTGGAATGAAGCAGAAGTGAAAATGGAAGAAATCAAATCGTCTGAGCTTGGGTTAGGAAATGCATGCTGGGAAGCAAAAAGAAAAAAAAAATGGCCAATGAGTCCCCAAATCTTTAGGACCTCGGTTTACAGAGATTATTCTGCCTCTGGTCCCAAGGGCTAGGATTGAAATGTCCCCTATCCCCACCCACTGCCCCTCCCCTGTATGTGGAACTAACTCCCAGTGGTGTGGTTTTTATATACTGGCATTATAAGCATCCATCCCCCCAAAAGAGATTAGGCACTGGTGGCTACCCCTCTTATACCTCAGTAGCCTGTTTTCCTTCTGCGAAGGTACAGTCGGTACATATGCACACCCATGCAGGTGTGTGCACACACACCACCCTCATTATTCTGACGCGGGGTCCTTTGTATGGCAGTAGACAGAAGCTGGGGTCAAAGCAATTACGATTCCAAAGCTCACAGTTGGAAAAAAAATCGTATAAACGGTCCCCAACCAAGAACACATCAACCTTCCCTCATGACCACAGAGAGGGGAGCCCTGTTTGACAAAAAGAGTATCTTGTTTGGGATATTTGCTAAGTGACGGCTTTGATCTCGCTCCTGTTGTGGGTACCTGTTCTTACACGAAAATGCAGAACACCTGAAGAATACAGTACTATATTGGAAAGATGCTCATAAGAAAGTTAATTGCAGCTTAGCCATCCCCTTCCTGGGATCTGTGAGAGGAACCAAGAGAGGAGATTTAAGTGTTAAAAACAAGAAACCCTGAAGCTCAGGCATTCGTCATGAGACACCACATTTCATAGGAGCAGGTTTTGCTTCCTTTGACCTAGTTCTGTTGTCCATCTCAAGTACTTCCAAAGATCCTCAAAGAGAAAAACAGACCATCAGGAAGGCAGCGATGGACACTCAGGCTGGGCCCTCTGCTTCCAAATTAAGCATCACCATGTTTCCCGAAATGCAACCCAGACACTCAGAACCAGGTATCCTCCTGCCCCAACTTCTGTCACTTCTAAAAAAAAAAAAAAAAATTGAGGGAAAGTTTTCATGTATGTATTTCAGCCAAGTCCTACTTACTAAAGTTCCACTTGGGCAATATTCTAGGTGCAAGATTTCAGCCAGTTGTGAAGTCTTTTGTTTGTTTTTAAAGGGAGAGAAAGCAGACAGATTTCTGGAGTCAAATGGGTTGTTCCAACTCCCTTCCTCCTCCTTTCTGAAGTAACACACACAGAAGAGGAGATGTAAGTCCCCACTTTTACGTTATAAAGTGATTCCCACAGAGAAAAATCACTCAAAACTATGAAAAATAATCACACCGAGGTTTGCACTGGCAAACCGGTTTCTTTGGGCTTTCCCATGGGATGCAGGAGTGGAGGCTGCAGGCAGGACAGTTCTGAATGCTTGAGTTAGCCAATCCCTGGCACCCCCCCCCCATTTGTTTTCCCTTGGATGCAAATAGACACAGATCATTTGGAAGCATACCCCAAATTCAAGTCCCTAAATAAACTCTTCTCTAATTTCAAAGATTTAAAAATAAAAAATAAATTAAAAAAAAATCCTAGTAATTCATCCTTGCTCATCAGACATGAGGTTGGCTCTCTTTTTACCCTGTTATCATCAGGCGATCAAAGATGGAAAAGGGTAGAGGTGTGCGTGGAGAGGTGACTGCAGGGAGAGAGGGCAGTGGTTGAAGGGCTTTGGGAAGGAAATGGGAACGGACAGGGAAATGGCCAGCATGAAGGTTATTTGGGGGGGGGTCTCCAATATTTTTACAAAAATGCAGCTTTATCATGGAAT
>NW_022196896.1:90261402-90283126 GCF_008632895.1 Mastomys coucha
CCATCTGCACAGGCATGAGGCTGGGCCAGGAAGCTGACAGTGGGACCAGGAGACCAGGAACAAGGAGCAGCATTACAAGGTCGGGGTCTCCACACCCCTGAAGGTTACGTGGAGGAGAAAGAGGCATAACTTGAAGTAAAGAAAATCGCCAGTGGCTTAGAACCATGTCTTCTACATAGCCAACTCTGGACCCTGGATAGAACGCTCATGAGGACAGCCTATGCCACATTATGCCAGGCTTGCCCTTTCAAATCTGGGATCCCCTTGAAATGCTAGGAGGTAATGTCTTAAGTTGTGAAAGGGATTTCATGTCTCAATTATCCATGACACCATTCTAGATACCCAGTCCTCTTGGGAGCATAGTACATGTTGAGGTTATTTCTTGAAAAACCTGCTCCCTCCAGAGGCTTCAAGTAACCGCCTCTGCAGTTGAGAAAGAATGGATAGAGGACATGTCACAAACCTATTTCTAAAATGTCCAAGGGCTGCCCCGCCCCAAGCTGAGGGCTGGGTTGTCCTCCACAGGTGTTCCCTGGGGCTAGAGAAGAACAGATTGAAAGCCATGCGCTTAGCACCCACCAAATTCTCAGGCCAATTCCCACAGTCAACAAAGGACTCTGAGGCAAGCAAGCACCATCACGGTGCCTCACTGCGCCCTGCTCCAAGAGAGGTCGGGAGCAGATCACAAAGACCTCACTGATACAAAAGAGAAATTACCAAACGTTTCAGACACCAAAGACGACCAAGGGGTCTTTGTTCTGCCACATTCAAATGAAACCACAGATGGCGAGAGGGACGAACAGCAACGATTACTCTTTTGCATTTCTTTTTTTTTTCCTCTTTTTCTTTCTTTTTTTCTTCTTCTTTTTTTTTTTTTTTAAAGAGCCTTGCATTGGTCAGTACAAAAAAAAAATTAAATTAAGTACTATAAACCTTAGTAATGACAATTTGAGAGCAGGAACAGCTCCAGCCTGGGAGAGAACATCTGTAAATCATGGCAGCCATGGCTTAACGCCATTCCTGGCGTGTGCGTGCATTCATGCTGGACACTGACTGCTACAGATGGGGGGAGGGGGGCGGGGGAGTGAAGAAACAAACCAACAGAATTTGGGCAGTCTAAAGTTTCATCTAGTGCACTGACTGGAGGCGCTACAGTTCAATACAGTTGAGGTTCAAGGTCCCTCACACATCCCTTCACCCATAAAAGGATGCAGCACACATTCACATAGAATCCCATGGCACGCCCTGATGGACTGGCTGCAGGATGCACTCAGTTGCAGTAGAGAATGAGATTGTCAGCAAGCAGTGCTCCAGAACAGTTTCTAAGTCATGTCCACTTTTAAAATCTTTGGAATAAATCAGATTTCTTTTTTCTTTAATACCCTCCAACTAACATATACATAATTGCTTCTAGCAAATGGAGTGTGTGTGTGTGTGTGTGTGTCTGTGTGTGTGTGTGTGTATGTATGTTTACAATGGTTTCTTTTCTTTTTTCTTTTTGGTCTAAATTGGAAAAAAAAAAAAAAAGTAAAACCAAAATGAAATTTCTAAAGGAAGGCTAGACCTCGAAATGCCCCAACTGTCCAACTGGAAGCTATAGCATTTGTGACAAAGCGGTCCCTTTACCCTCAGACAAGTAGATTCAACATTTCAGTAAAACCAAAGTTGTAGAAAGCTGAGAACCCAAGTGCCAAGGATCTTGAAGGTTGCTGTCATATGTGTTTGTGTTGCTTATATTATTATTATTTCCTTTAAAAGACTTCAGTTTTGCATCCCAAATATGCATGGGCGGCATTTTAACAGTCAGTAGATAAAACAGTCAGAGGAGGGCAGGAGGGAGCCGGCTGGTATGAAGGAGCAGCAACCATGTACGGACCAAATGCCATCTTTCTTTGTTAGACGTGTCTTGAAGGGATGGTCCCAGAATATACAAAATATACAATCTGCCTTAACGCCCACCCCGCCTGCTTGCATAGGCCAGTTAATGGTCCTAAAGGCAGTCTTTGGAGTTTAGGCCAGTGCCAGCTAGCTAAGAATTCGGGAAGATAGAAACCAACATTGGATGTGTGTGTGTGATATGCAAGTGAGTAATATAAATCCCTTGGAGTCAGCTTTCAGGGTAAATATGAGGCCTCTGTTGATCCTGGGTGCTCTAGGTCACAAGCCATGGTGGGTCTAGCCAAAAAGAACTAGTCCCCCACAAAGAGAGCCCTCCCTACACATCGGAAGAGAGACACCTCCACCCTTTCCTAAATGGACAACAACCTTCATCCCCACAACGGCATTTTGAAGTATGTTTAACAAGTGGGTATCATGATCTCAGTGGGTGAGTGAGGGAAGGGATGGGATGATGTTTTGTGAAGCCTCTAGACTTGGGAGGCATTTGCAGATTCCCCCACTCCTGGAAAAAGTGGTATTTTTGGCTTTTTGTCAGGTCATAACCCAGAGTTAGATTAAATACGCAGCTGCCCTTTGAGACTAGCGAGATCTATGCTGTGAGTGGTTACAGGGTAGCAATGACAGCAGAGTAGCTGCTCACTGTGAGCTGAGGTCATCACGCCTTAAGGAGGGATGAGAGAACTCTGATGTCCCATCTGATTGGCTGCTTCGAGAGCTAGACATCCAGGTGCCGAGAGAGTCCTGGAGAGGTTTAGTCCATGGAGAAAAGATAAAACATTTAAGCTTCCAAATAAGCTTTTTTTTTTTTTTTCAAGTTTTCATTAGCAAAAAATCAGAGAGATTTAAAAAGAAAAAAATCTAGCACTGGCAAGAAGGTGAGGCTCAAGGGGTATACTGTGATTTATCATCAAGGACTTTATTCTCTTGGCCACTTTGCAGTCATGCTAGAAGTTTCCAGAATCCCTAGTGCATATGATGTGCGAGAGTCAGAAAAAGTAAGAAAAGAAAACTCCTCCCTCGAGAGTAAAGTCTAGAGAGATGCAGGCCAGAAAGGTGTAAGGTGTAAATCCAGTCTGCCGCCGCTAAGGCCGTTGGTAGCAATTCAAAAGATCTCAGTGGTCCTAAAGAAGAACCAAAACCAACCGACAGTTCTGTGAGGAAGTCTGATGGACGGAATAGTAGGACTTTTTCACACACAAAGGACAAATAAACCAGGAGTTAAGTTTGGCTACCAAACTGCGATTTGGTTTTCTAGGTCAATCTCCCCCAACTATTTAAAAAGAAACATTAGTGCTACACATATGCAACCATAAGACGTTGGATTCTCTTATCACGTTGCACTGAGAAGTGAGTTCTGTAAGCCTCTGGGACTGCCGGCCACCACGGAGACATCCGGCTGCTTTGTTTTCCATTGGCAACAGCGGGAAGTAATCCAGTAGGCTGGAGTCAGCAGCCAGTGCTCGCTGAGTTCACCTGGCTTCCTTCTTCCTTGTCTTCTACCGTCTGGCTAGGGCAAGGCATAAGAAATAGATGTATATACTTTAAATATAGTTGAGTGCATGACAGTGGGTATGTGTGCGGGTCTGTGTGTGAGAGGGTGTGTGTACGTGTGCGTGTACATGTATGTACACAGAGGTTTGTAAGCAAGGACTTTCTTCTGCGGGGCAGAGCTCCCCGCCTGAAGTCCAGCCCTCGGCCTTACGGCATTTCCTTCCGGACATTGGCTGCTGCCATGGCAACTCTGGCCTTTGCGGTATCTTGTTCTTGTGGTTGTTTAGTTTTGTTTGTTTTTTAAATTTTGTTTTGTTTTGTTTAGATATGTCTCTTCATATGGAGAGCAAGATGGTCAGACCTGGAGAAACACCTAGAAGGACAAACAAGAAGCAGGTTAGAGAGGTCCGGGTACTTCTCTGTTTTAAAAAGACAGCACCCCTGAGTTACTGAGAGATTAGGAAGTGTGTGGGAGGAGTCAGCTCCAGTTAGACTGCTTTAATTCAAACCCTAGCTCTTCCAGTAGCTGTGTGGCTGATGGGGATGCTCATGGCACTGTCTCACATGTTTGTTTTAAGGATTCAGAAAGATAGGCATTAGAATATCATGCCACACGGAGTAAGATGTCAGTACATGGTGGCTGTTATGATTATAACTATAATTATTTACAAAGGAACAAAATGTGGAAGTGTTCTCTAAACACACAGCATGCTCATGCACAGTATATACAATAATGAATAACTGGCCAGTGCCACCACTGGCTAGTGGAACACGGATGTTTCAACACCCAGTTTGCCGTCTCAAGCTTTACAATGAAAGCCTAGGAGTGTATTGCCTGTGATTCCAGGTCCATACAGGCATAATATATTCACACCAAGGCAAAGAACGGAGAGTGGTGTTCACAGACTGAGTGTGTTATAGTGTATAGGCACTGTGCTGGGATATCCCCAACACTACCCTGGTGATAGCTCCATGGTGAGTCAGTCAGTCTGTGTGTGTGCATCTGTCTGTCTGTCTGATTCAGTACATGTTAAAGACCTAAGCTGAGACTTCAGAGGTGGAGAGCTATTGAATAGAGACTAGGGCTGCGGCTCTAGGACTAACACGTGGGGCTTAAGTTCCATAATCGAGTGCCTTCCTTGGCAGATGTTATGGTCATCGTCCTTCCTCTCTGATAGTAGACACACGATAGTCTCTTGGGTAGAAACCCTTTTATGTTCTCCGTAGTATAAAGCTGACCTTCCTTCTAAAGTGAAAGCCATGGTGGCCGTGATTGCTAAGCAACAGTCACATGACCCGCAGAGGCCAAAGGAAAGGTGGTTCTATAGCTACTGAAATTACTGGAAGAGAGACACGCTCCTTCCACTGGGAATGCTAAATGGCTCTAGGAGATGAGCTTAGAGCTGCTAGTGTGCCCATACTGCTACTGTGGAAAAACATGCTGGAGAAGGAAGTGGGCCGGGAAAAGAATCTAGACGGTATCTGGGAACTTGGATTTAGCCAACCTTAAAGACAAATTGAATTCCATTTCTAATAGTTATCCGAGCTAATAATCTAAGCTAATAAGTAACCTTTTACACTGACATCAGTCCAAGGCAGGATTCTGCATCTGAGCAATAACAGTGTGGGCATTTCCATGGTCTAACAGTATGCAGTGTCAGTCTGGCCAAAGTAATGCATGTAAAGCAACAGCCATGCATGGGTCTGGCTGGGTGCTCTCCTTCCTTAAGCTAGTCCTTGCCTTGCCTAGGACAACATTCCTAGGCATCCCTGTAGCTTGAGATAGCTCCACCACTCAAATTCCTTGCTAGGACATTAGCAAGCTACCCATTCAGGTTTGCAGAGTTTCCTGTCCAAAGCAAGACTTCCCTGTGTTTGCTCATTCTTAAACAAACAAATCACAAATCCACCCTGTTCCCTGACCCCACACTCTCCACACCCTCTGTTTATGCCCATTCCTTAAATAGGTACATGTGTACAACAGGACCCCAGGAGATGACGAGAAAAAAAAAAGACAGACAATAGAAAACTTATGGAACAGGAAAATTACAGCAGAACAATCTACTCCAATGGTCCCCCGAATAACAGTACCAGCCCTAGCAGCTTATTTTAGGCCCTTAATTTGGAGTGACCAAGTTATCTGGACTGTCCCTATGAAATAACTGAAACAGATTTGATGTATTATAAAACAGCGATATAGCTAAACAGTCTGCAGGGGGTTCAGCTTTGAACTTGTACAATTCTGTACTGTTACGGGGGGGCCCACCCACTGCCTTGTTCTCTTCCCTTCCCTCCATACCCCCCCCCTTTTTTTGCCTTTTCTAGCATCTAGAGGCTGCCCACACCATTTCTGGAAACTTCAACCCTCCATCATCAAAGCAGAATCCTTAAAAATGACAGAGGGGGTGAAAGAGCTAGAGCAGCCTGTATGGTGGAAGACTGGAGTCTCCAGCAGTGAGTGTGGGTACCCTCCAGCCCAGCGGTTCTCAACCTGTGGGCTGCAACCCTTTCTCAGGGGTCACCTATGATCATCAGTAAACACAGATATTTACATTAGTATTCATAATTATAGCAAAGTGGGACTCATAAAGTAGGATGAAAATAATTTTATGCTGGGGGGGGGTCACCACAACATGTGGAACTGTATTAAAGGGTTGCAGCATTAGAAAGGTTGAGAATCACTACTCTAGACCCTGGAAAAAGGTAATAAATAGACTACAAACCCTAAAACCTCTAGAATAGAAGATAGGCTACCAACACTCTGACCATAGTCTAGGGACAGGGACTTAAGTTGAACTGGAAGCTACAGACTGTCAAGAGAATGATTTTCTAATGTAAATAAGCATGAAACATCTGTTGTCACTGGTTGCTATGGCAGCAACCTAGCTAGCAATCAGTGGCAGGGTAGGGTTAGGATCCAAGACAAATCAAGAGAACAAACAGGCCCTTGGAATCCTGTTTGTCTCCAGGTTATATGGGAATTTGAACTGGTGTGATAAGGAGAGGCTCTGGCAGAGGGTCGACCCTGGTGAACATTATTCACCAGGTCACACGTGTTCAGCTTTTCCTCCACTCTGCTATGACAGGACATCTAACCATATATGCCCAACTATCTGCCTTTTGCCTGTAATATTTTTCAGGAAAACAGCCAAGCCCTTTAGCATGGTATGAAATACAAACTGTGTGCCAACTGACCCAAGCAGGCGTCTTCATTTGCTCAAATTCCAGGAAATGTTTGACAGACTTAGACCAGATTCCTCACCATTAAGGTTTCCACTCAAATTCAATATACCAGGTCAGGTACTTACTTGGGATTAATTTATATTTATCAATTCATACTTACTGAGCTCAGCATAGAAACAGGAAAGAGTAGTAGATAAGCCGAGCATCTAGACTCCAATCACTTTAGGGTACTGTACCCTAGGAAGTATTTAATGACTCACAAGCCTACTGAGCTCACATCACAAGGTCTTTAGTGATTGTGACTGCTTTGTTACAGAGGACTGGTCAATGCCCAGCGGTGTCCTCTTGCTTATGGTCAGGACCCTTTGAAGTCAAATGTGTTATCAAACCAACTGCAAGTCCCACTAGGGGACTAAGAGGCTAACAGGCGTGTTTCATCACCTAAAGGTGTACTCCTTCCTATAAGTACTAAAACACCCCCACTCAGCTATCCAAGACCTTGTCTGACTACCTTGGTAACAGCCCTACCTGGATCCTAAGAGCCTACTTAGGAGAAGGCTTTTCTGCATGTGCCCTGGAGAAGAAGTGGGGGCCAATACACCACTATCAGTAGCCTCATGCTCTCTGGGCTGGAAAGACCAGTCTCTCTTGCACTGCATCACTTGGTGAGCTACCCAGTAGGTTCGGTCTGGCGGTAAGGATATGATGGTGAGGATCCTCTGTAATCACCTCACTGGGTTTCCCTCCAGCCTGAACCTGAAGCCTGAGCATCTTCAGAGGCCAGGCAGGGAAAGTGTGCAGTGCAATGGAGCCAAGTGTAACAAACACGCAACACCCCCAGATGGTTTCTTTACATTTGCGGTAAGGCACCAAGTATGCAGAGATAGTACTCTCTGTAAGAGGAAATAATATAGAACATAGAATACTAGACAACAAACGACTCGCTCTCATGTTGAACAGGCAATCAGGAGTGGTGGGTATAGGAGAAAAGCAGTCATCACACTACGTGACAGCTACTCAGCTCCAGGCGGTGACAGCCGCCTAGGAATGCAGGCCTACAGTGGTCAGATACAATTGCTCTAGATAAAACTATAAATACGGACTTGTTTTGCATGTGACATTTAACAACCTTCAGCATGAGCGAAGAAAACACATATAATTACTTCTTGTGTTTTTAAAACTTGCACACATAAAATAAATGCAGAAATTATACGTGGTATATGTTTAAGAAAAGGAAGAGTAAATCTAGAGAGGAGAGGGAGAGGGGGAGGGGAAGGGAAAGGAAGAGGGAGAAGTCTGACTGTTCACACTCTGAACAGGGAACGGGCTCCAGCTACCAGGTGCGGGTATCCTCAATTTCCAAAGGTCAAAGTCACTTAAGGAAGGCAGCTTCCCATCACTCCAGGCCTTCCTTTCATCTGCCTTGGGGCCTCACGACAGTTCCCAGACCTGTCTATTCTTAGCACCCTAAGCAGTAAAATGAGAGGTACTGCCTGTCATGACACTAGTGAGTTCCAGCCCTCATTCCTGACGTTGAAAATGGACTCCTGACGTGGGGCATGGGACTCTGGTGGACTCAAACTCTTCCCTAGGTATCACGTCACAGAATCTGTACCACCAGAGTCCATCTCCAGAGACAGCAGTGTGTTCTGGTGAGGAAAGCAAAGCAAATGACTAACCAGATGACCCATTGCTGCTATTTCCTTCACACCAAACAGGCTTGGAATATTTTTCCCCGCATCCCCCACATGAGTGGGTGACTGCTAGTGTATCGGTGGCTCAACGTTAGGAATTCCTCAGTGTGTTGTTGAAATAGCAATTTCTTAGTCACTGCTCACTCTCCAAAACACACAATGCCACAATCTCTGAGCCTCAACACCCTTCAGAGATGGGTGTCTTATGTAGGTACCTCCAACCACCACACCCTGACAACTCACAGAGAACTCATCTTCATCCCGGGCTATCTAGACTTCTTTATTAGCCAAGGCTGGGAATGACTGAACCATCGACATGGGAGACAGAAGGTGAAGGGATTGCCAAACACAGAGTCACTGACTGGGACACGCCGAGGAAGAAAAGCTGCTGCCCTCTGCAAGTTCCAGAGGCCTTCTAGGGAATGGGATGGCCACTGCGGAACCAGGGCTGTGTTCCTGGGTAGCAGCAGACTCTGCTCTCCAGGCAGCAAAAGACAATAGCTGTGAGAGGCACACTTCCTCTGGCCTGGGGGAAGGTTATCTGTGCACTCCAGGAGCCATAGGCTCTTTATTTAGTTCTCAGAGGATGAAGATAAGGGAAAAATAGCCTCCTCAGGAAGAATGGGGGAGGAAAACCAGAACTGTCCTTTATGTGTATCCCCAAAGAGCACCAGGCAAACTTGGCTGAGCATGGATTTGGACATCCTCACCCTCCTCTCTAAGCAAGCAAGCCCTCAGAGGAAGGCCTGGCTGGTAGTAGATGCAGGTGTGGAGCACAGGGACTGGGAGAGGCAGGAAGTGAGGAAGATCTCATTTCCTCCCAAGGACAGCCAGGCCTCAGCGAACATCCTGCTTCCTCCCCTCCTGCCATCCTGCAAGCTGCTGTCCAAGCCGAGGGGCCCCTGAGGCTTTCAGGGGCTTTATTGTATTAGAAGCATTTTTCTCATCATAACCAAGACCTTTAGTATTGCATTAAAAAGATGGTTAATTTTCTTAAGCTTCCTTTTAAACACAGAAATAGGATTAGAAGGATAACATGCTCAGATGCAAGCCCATCATTTGATTATGTCTAAACCTAATCCTGCCTTCACCTTGGCCTGCAGAGTCTCCATTTTGGGGTTTATCGGCTGATAATGCCAGGGCTGTCAGATACTATTACTTGGGTATATCTGTTGCTACGTGATCTTCCGACTATCAAATGTTGAAGGTTTGAAATTGAATCACAGGATGAGTTTGCAGAGTATTGCCATCTTTGGACTCTTGAGCATGTCTTCAGCGAGGAAGGAATAATCCAGATATCCAAAGACTAGGCCCATTTTTAATAATGCTTTAGAAAAAAACCCTCTGAAATCGGCCTTTCTCCCATTAACCAAACTTTTTTTTTCTTTTCATATGAAAGACGGTATGGATGATATTGAAAAGGTCAGAGGAGGCAACTTCTACTACCCTTTCCAATACGCTGTTAATTCGCTGCCTCATCATCTACCTGTGTGAGGAACTACATCCTGTCTGTACCTAGTTACGAGCACTGGTTCAAAGTTAGCACTGAGTAAATGTTATGTAACCAAATGGAGAACCTGAAATTTTATTACATAAAAGAATGCATCTTCTTACCCTTTCAAGCAGTAGAGAAGTAAAAAGGTATTGCCAGACCCACAGAGCTGGGCATGAGACAGGCCTGCTTGCTACGAGACCCAGCGCATACATACAGACCCCCAACCTACTGCACTATCTCCTTCCTTAGCCCAGTAGCTTCGAAGTCACCTTACCTGTCGCAGTGGTTACACTTAAAGGGTTTTGCACCTGTGTGTTTCCTGTAGTGCCTTGTGAGCTCGTCGCTCCGTGCAAAACGCCACTCGCATCCTTCCCATGAGCACTTGTAAGGCTTCTCACCTGCAGAAGATACAGAAGGACCATGGTCAGCACAGGAGGATCTCATGCCCGCTGGCTTCTACTGCCCGGCGGCTGGTCTCAGCAGACGGCCTCTCAGATCGTTTTTTGGTAGACTACATTCTCTAACATAGAACATTATTTGGGGGAGAAAAAAAAAGCCTCCCGGTGCTGTGCGTTTCTTTTGTCTCTTTCCTTTTTTTTAACCTTCAAACCTACGGCTATCATTTCAGTTCCCAGAGTAGGGCACTTCCTTCAACTGGTGAGGGATCAATTTTTATTTATTTTCTATTCCCCAGAGCACTCCAAGCCCCATGGTCCGAGCAGAAAGGAAATTGCTATTTTCATCTGAACCACAAATGCTTCTAATTCTATTTTTCTCAAGAACCTCCAGTAACTTACCATTTCGGTCTTTTCTGTCTCTCCCTGACCCCTCCTCTTCTACCACAAACCATAGCCAGGGACCTAAGGGCTGGGACAAACACCTCGACCTCCAGAAACCCGAGTTCCTTCCAGCAAGTGGGACTGGGTGAACAGACAACACGACTACGGATGGAGAGGGAGTAAGACAAAAATCACTTCCCGACGGCCAGCATTCATCGAGAAACTGACTCAGTGGCTCTTCTAGAGTGTTCAAACTGGATAGTAATAGACATCGTTGCAAAATATTTTAGAAGTCAATTTGTAGAGCAAGTTTTAGCCGCAGGGAAGCTGCTGAGAAATATGAAATCTGAGCACTGGCGCTCAAGTGACCTTTCAACAGAATAAATACAGATGGAGATACGTACGAAAAAGTGCAGGACTTTTTTTTTTTTTAAACCCATCACATCTGTCACCAAACAGGACAAATATTTATCCTTCCAACTATATAGTGAGCTGATCCTAATTAAGTAGAATTATAATGTTTAAAGACCAATGAAATCATGAAGTGGAGCCCCTCCCTGCAAAAGGCAGATAAGCAAATGGTTTAGGGTCCAAAAGCCAACCTCCCTGGGGTCCTACAGGCAAGGCTGGTTAATCTTGGGTGACTGTCTAACCTTGGGTAAGTTAACAAAGCTTTCTTTGCTCCTGTTTTCTCAGGGATAACAATAGTGTGTGCCCCTAACATGTTTGGAAAGATTAACAATGTGGCAATAAATTATGTGTTAATTAGAAATAGTAGCTAGCACATGGGAGACTCATAGAATCAGTAAATATTATAAGGTATATAATTTGAGGTCTGGAAAGATGGCTCACTAACGTGCTTGATGCATACGCATGGGCACATGCGTATGCATCTACAGCACCCACAGAAAAGAGCTGGGTACAGCTGTGCACTCCTGTCATCCTGCCACTAGAGAAGTGAGACGAGCAGGTTCCTGGAGTCCATGAGCCTGGCAGCCAGTGAGAGGTTCAGTGCTCCAGGTTCAGTGAGAGATCCTATCTCAAAATCCAAAAGGGTGAGCAACTGAGGAAGACACCTGATGTTGACCTCTGGCCTTCACATTTGTGAACACATATCTGCACATGCACCTGCGTGCACATATAGATACAACTACAAGAACACAGACATATGTATGTATATACATACATACCTCCATATCCCCCTCTCTCACCCTCTCTCTCTCTCTCTCTCTCTCACACACACACACACACACACACACACACACAGAGAGAGAGAGAGAGAGAGAGAGAGAGAGAGAGAGAGAGAGAGAGAGAGAGAAAGAGAGAGAATTTCAGGCTACAGAGACTACACATCCAAAGTACTCCATATGTACCCATCTTTTTCCCTTTCAACAGCTACATCTCTACCACACAACCTTTAAGAAGACAGTACCCAGGCACTGTATTTAGCATATTTTTTTCTTCCCACATTTTCTTCCCTTTAATCTTGACTACAAAGCATCCACAATTTCTGTTTCTATCACCTAGAATCAAATCTAACACATTTGAAATTATTATTTCACTATATTGGTACCCCAATGAGTCTGCTGCTCTACAAGACCCAGTACAGAAGAGGAGACACGAATTTCTTCCAAAGGGAACCAAGAATACATAGAGCACTGAGAGCCTGGAAGTAAATATTCATTTTTAGAAACTGTGTTGAGTGTGTGTGTGTGTGTGTGTGTGTGTGTGTGTGTGTATGTAAAACCAAGCAGTTCACTTTAATGCTAGCTCCTTGATGTAAGATACTTGAAAGGATGTATCTGATGATGGAGGACAAGAGATGCCCCACAGTTTGGGAGTGACTTTGCTTGAATTCATTATTCTGTACTTTTATCTGTCCAATATTTTATTAGTAAGCCTGTGATTTTGAAAGAAGCTATGGTACATACAACTGGTACCTACTGAACAGACAATGAACCTCAATTCCTCCCCTACCACTCCCCTCACCCCCAGTTCCTGTGTTTGTATGAGCTGTTAGGGGTGGTGGTGGGGGGGAAGGGAAGGCACTCCATGGAGTCAGTGCAGTCAGCTTAAATACTGAGGAACAGGGAGACAGTTCAAGTTTTAATAGTTGTTTAGTATGTGATAGAGAAAAGACCAGAGTGCTCTTCAGGAATGCTCAGAATGAGAGGGATACCACAAGAAAAGCAAGGCACTCAGTGCCCTGTCTGAAAGCCTAGTGGGCACAGTACTTGATGCCAAGCATCACTCATACGGCTGTTCTTTTGCATGGCGATCTGATAGAAAAGAACTATAGAAATATGAACAAGGCCCCTAAATGGCCAGAAAATCAAAATGCCTTCCAGTCCCAAAGACACTCAAGCAACTACAACTACAACAACAACAACAACAACACTGTCTAAAGACTGGAGTTTCCTAATACCAGGGACCAAACATGGTCAAATCACAACCAAGAGCTGAGGGAACACCATGAAATCCCACAGCAGTAAGCCAATACCCTTTGCTCCAGATCAACCTACACTGGAACTGGCTGGTCCAGCAGAGTAACCATGTTGTGGAGGGTCCACAAAGGACAGAAGCAGGTGGCACTTAGCATTTGATTCCCTCATTTCAAATTGTGTATGGTTTAAACACACACACACACACACACACACACACACACACACACACACACAAAACACTGAAGTTTTAGTCATTTTCCCTAAAATACTGCAGTTCCTGGCACACAGCAGCTATCCTATGCAGAAAAGAGTTCTGAGTCCTGGTGGCGGTGACGCTTTTGTCACAGGATAGATAGAGTGAGAGAGCAGGAGGCCTGACCTGGCTTAGGGTCCATTCTCCCAGCACCGTCTGCTGTGGTCAGGCACTGTGGAACAGAGCAGAAGGCAGGCCTCTCTGTGATTGACATCTTAGGCACAAACATCATATTTGGGTGACTCACTAGGCTGAGCAGTTTACCTTCAAGTTACCATTTTTTGGCAAATACTCATTAGTGAGGAAATTTAAGTAATCATGAGAGAATGAGAGAATTTAGCAAAACAAAGGATCTGTGTTGGAACCACAGAGAGTTCAGAGATCAGCGGAGCAGAAAAGTCATATGGAGTTGGGCCTATGCCTCCCCATTCAGGAATAGCACTTCCACACTCTGTGCCCAGATGCTGAAGTTGGTCTGTACTTGTGAGATGGGTTTGTAGAATTCTTGTTAGCATTTCCATCACTGCCCAGACCCCACCTCCCCATGAGAACTCAGGTGTGGACACACCGATACCAACAAGGTACAAGTTTCTATTTTCCGAGTCTACCTGCAGGAAAATTTGCTCGCTCAATAAAAGGTCTAATCTTTTTTCTTTATAACGGGACTTCCCTGTTTGGAACAGAAAATAAAATTTAATGAGGAAGAAGGAGAAAGGAAGGAAAGGGAGAAAAGAACTGAAAGTTGGGGAAGAAAGAAGATTGGAGGGTTAAGGGAGAGGGGAGACAAGAGGAGGAGAGAAGGAAGGAGAAAGAGGGATGGGAGCGGGAGGAAGAGAGGGGAGAGACATACAATGAAGGAGAGGAGGAAGAAGAAGAGGATGGAGAGAGAAGGGAAGGGGGAATAACAGGAAAAGAGAGATATTAAGGAGAGGTTGCTCAATTGTAAGTGGGACAGGTTAAGCTGTTACTCAGTTCTTCTTCCCACCTGACCTTCTCCTCCACCCTGCCTTCTTGTCTTTTCTAGACATTGCTCCAGGATATAAAAGTGAAGCACACAGCAGGCTCAGCTTGCTACACACCAAGAGTGAGCAAAAATGTCCCGGAGTAGGGCATTTGAGACAGGCAGATTAAGGGACACATAAAGCATGAGGTCCAGAGTCTCCAATGGATCACACAGTAGTTATAGGTGTTCCCATCACAGAGGTGGCTCTGCGCCCGGCTCTGCGCCCGGCTCTGCGCCCATCTTGCTGGGCAGGGAAGAGAGTACTCTTCAGAACCCCCAGATTTCACGTTGAATACCAAGAACCACTTTGCCTGCCTGGCAATCACCTCAAGAACTTGTTCCCCTGGGGGAGACGGGCCACCTCAGAGGTGATTTACAGCTGGATGAGGGCTCTTAAGGAGAGGTAAGGGTGCCTGAGAAACACAACTGACATTTATCAAGGTTGAATTACGGCAAGAATTCACGCACTTCCACAAAATGGATCTGAAATGGGGTATGCTCTAAACCAGCATGCTTTTCACCCTGCTTCTCACAGGGTCACTCTCCCTAAACTGCGATCCGCAGATGTGATCGATCAAACAACTCCATCATAAACGCTTTCTGACCACTCACCCCAAACATATGTAGATTTACTCATGGATTATATAAATATACTAAAGTGCTACTATGTTAGGATATTGTAAAGCCTATGTTCAATAGAGCAATTAAAAAGAATGAGGCCAAATTAAATATAAATAAAGTCACACATTATTCTTCTTGCATTCAAAACTGTAAATTAAATATAAATAGAAGTTATACTTTTTTCCTCTTGCGCTTGAAAAGGCAGAGTTGCACCGTCCAGCTTCTGAGGCCAGGGTCCTGCTGCTTCGGCCCTATGCCACTGGCTGGCTTCCACTCTGGGCCCTTACACTTATTCTTCTTACAGCAGTCACAGAAATGTTGAAAATTCAAATCACAGCATGTGTCTCTTTCAGGGAATCTTGACGGATTATAAATCCATACAATTGGCTTCCTTGACATTCCCTGGTGGATTTTGTTTTACAAATTTGAAAATCTTATTCTGAGGGCTGGAGAGATAGCTCAGTGGGTAAAGGACTTTCCATCAAAGCATGAAGACCCGAGTCTGGAATCCTAGGACCCACGTGAAAATCCAAGCATCAGCATTGTGGCACACAGCTATAATCCCAGAGCTCAGTGGGGGAAGTCAGGATACCTGAAACTCACTGGCCAGGCAGGAGCTCTAAGGTTCAGTGAGAGACTCTCTCAAAACAAATGAGGTAGAGAGTAACTGGAGAAAGAAGATATCCAATATTCAACTCCACACACATACATGCACATGTGCATGCAGTCTAACGCACACTCACAATTTTTCTGTGAAAGGTGGCAATAGAGTACACTAGGCTACCAAAAACATTCTCTCCTTAAAAACAGTTAAAATGAAATCCAAGTGTATAATGGTTCCCTATCACTCTCAGACTAAAAGTCCCAAGCCTACAAGCAGTAGATATCGTAGTCAGTATGACCTGACTCCTGGCTACCTTTCTCATCTCATCTTTCTCCTCTACCAACCTCCCCTTCCTGCCCCTCTGCTTCCCGCACGCACTTCTGCCTCAGGGCCTCTGTCCGATCTTGTCTTGCCCTATGCTTGAACATTCTTGCCCCTTCACATAATTCTTCATTCAGCCTCTGGCTCAGAGTATACCCACCCTCCATTAAAAAGTTGGGAAAGAGTGACACAGTGGCACACACTGTCATCTTAGCTTGTGAGAGGTGGAGAGGCGGGGGGTGGGGGTGGGAGTACAGAGTTCAAAGCCAGCCTGGACCACAAAGGGAAGCCTTGTCTCTAAATGAAAATTAGGTGCAGCCTGTTCCTTTATCAACAGCACTTGGTTGCTTTGAAATGAGATAGCATGGTGTTGGTGGGTGCTAACGTCCCTTGCCTCTGCTACCCTGTCAGTTTCAGGCAAGCATCCATTTTATTATTGCAATGCCAACAGCCCTGAGCATGCTGTCACATGTTCTCCATAGAACACACTAAATTAATGATAATAATAATAATAATAATAATAATAATAATAATAATAATAACTCCCCAAACCTACTACATCTTCATTGTTGGCAAAGACTGGAGTCCACACAGGAGCAAGATACCTTGTATGAATTCTAATCCTTGTTGCCCTAGAGATAAAACGTGCTTGGCCTTTTAAATCTGACATTCCTCTTGAAAGTGGACTAAAATGTGCTCCTCTATGATGTATTCCTTCACTATCAGAGGTCACTTCCATCTCTTCCCCACCTCTCATGGCCTAAAGAGAGTCCTGACCACCTGTATCGCACACCTAAGATCCAGGCCTGCCCCCTGAAAAGCACCAACTTATGGAGCCCATTTACAAAGGCTGCCTCTGGACTGGACTAGAGAGCATCCCTGGTAGAGCAGATGCACTGAGCTTCAAGTTCACCTTTAAGATACAGATGGTACCATGAAATATGAGCATGAAGCAGGATTGTACACTGAGGGATATTTAAAAAAAAAAAAAAAAAAAGAACCTTGCAAATGAGTATTGTGCATGCAAATATTCTAAATCCACTTCCTGACTTGCAAAAACATCATTTCTAATCCATGTCTTAAAAAGAGAAGAACTTTGACATGGCTAGAGTTGTGCAAAGGTTAATTGGAATCCTTATTTATTTGCAATGTGATTACTAGGCATCTGGCCATGTCAAGGTTAGGGTCCTTTTCAGGACTTGGATTAAGAATGTGGAAATCTCTCAGGTCAGGACATGGGAAGGTTAGAGAATACCTGCAGTTTCCCTTTAGGAATAACCGTCAGCCATTAGCAAAGACCCAGGGAATGAATCAGAGAGACAATACCGTGAAGCTTTCCTGTTTCCAGAAAGAGAACAACCAGCAAACATCTGTCCACACCGTGGCAACCCCTATAGCTCAGACTATAGGTACTGCACAGTTAAAAAGTACATACTGAGTTACTGGTAAGTTCTGCTTTGGAAAATTGCCCAGATTTCTCTTTGATTCTAGCTGTATCTTAAGTATTTTCTCCAATAAAGGCTTAGTTGACAGATAGAAAAGAAGACAAAAACTATACTTCTGCAGAACATCAAAAGCATCTGCAATAGCTACTATACAAAATAAAGAGCATCTCCACTAATCCCCATCCCACATTGACCTTCCACTCATCCATCATTCTCTCACCAAGGCCTTGCAGGTGCCAGGACTGGAGCCACTGTGTTTACACAAAGCATTTATCCATTTTTCAGGGCAAGTCAGTATATATTCTATTTTTTAATTCATTCCACAAACATCTTTAAGGCAACGGCCAGCTTGGGTTAGCTGAACTCTTCAGAGCCTTGGGTGTCTTTACAATGGTTGAAAAATAATTGAAATCACATATTTAAAGATGTCCAGGTCCTAGGCCAGAACATGGAGATGGAAAGGATCTGACTTACTCTCAGAGCCTCTGACTAGGACACTGGACACAAGGCCCACGTGGATGTGCATCCTTGAAATGCACTGAGGGAACCAAAGAACTGAACCTATAGTTGTAAAATGGACCTTAGTAACTAAAGCCGTGCAAAATGTTTTGTACTCTTAGCAGGACCGTACTCCTGTAAGTTTAACACATGGATTCAGATATGCCATCAAAAGTAAAATATTGTGTATTTTAAAGACTCACTCTAAAAGGAGTGGAGAATATTTTTTCATATTGATTTTCTGTTATCATATTTGTTCACATTGGTTTATGTAAAGTATGCTGCCAAAGTTACTTTTACCTGTTTCTTTTTTACTTTTTGGCAGTGCTTTGTTTGAGCTAAGCAAAAATTCTTGCCACTGAGCTATAACTCCCAGCCTCCTTTCTACCTAAAAAAGATAAAAAATTGACTCTGTGGCTTACATATATTTCTGCTCTGGACTGAGTTTCACACAAGCCCCATGACCAACTCAGCCTGAAAGGTCCATCCTCCTCCATATTACCATCTTGCTGCCCAGTGCACCCCAAGGCCTCACACCCAGTGTTGACATTTCCCTGTTCTTATGTGTGGGAGAAGCAAGCTTTCTCCCACACTCATAATCTTGCACGAATTCTCAACTACAAGAGGATGGAGGAGAGGGAATCTTGGCAGCCACACTCAGTTATTCTACTTCGGTGTGTCCTCAAATCTTCCTTTTCTTTCCTTTCTCCCTCCTGCTCCTCCCACACATCCCTGGCCCCTGGTTGCTTATGTCTCTGTCTGGAAGGTCCTGGCAAACTCCTGTAAGTAAAGGCAGCCCTTCCTAGTTTAGAAGATTCTCCTCCTTGTTGCTGCAAAGAAACTAATGACCCAAGTCACCCAAGTCAATTGACTAGATCACCCAAGTCACCCTTCTATGGAAGAATCTGCTCTGAGAATCTCTTTGCATGACTTTTAGCGCCTGATCAAGTGATATTCAAGACAAGGTGTCCAGGTGAGGGCAGTATGCAAGTGTGGAAGGAAGGGAACTTGGTTAAGTTTAAACAAACATGTGCAAAGGGCCTGAGAATAGGAGCTTGGGACAGTAAATCAAAAGACTCAAAGAAGCCTTCTCTCATCTCCACAGCCAAACTTAATAGATGGGTGCAGTCTCTCCATGCTAGAGAGCAAACTTCATTGAGATCAGGAACCATTCTTTACTTTATTCACAAAGCACAGCATAAACTTCCTCTGGTGTATGGTGTGTGTGTGTGTGTGTGTGTGTATGTGTGTGTGTATGTGTGTGTGTGTGTTAGAGCGAGACAGAGAGAAAGAAAGAGAGAGAGAGAGAGAGAGAGAGAGAGAGAGAGAATACAAAACAAAAGCAGCATTACAATATTTTATCCTCTTTGTAGGGCTACATAACTTTCACCATTCAAAGTTTAACATATGTATTGAGTTATGCCTTTAACATATATGTGTTAATTTTGACATACATATTTCACAAAAGTGCCACACCGTCTCTTGCCATGAATAATCTCTTATCGTGGGAGGTCTCTCACTCTCACTTCTGATCACATTAGAGGCCCCTTAGGGTCCAGAAAAAAACTCCACCCTGAGTGTCTGATTCGTTTGAGGACTCGGGAATCCCACTTGTAGCAAATTTCCAGCGGATGCTTCAGAAACCATTGCTCCAAAGGGGGAAATGTCTTATTCTAGCTCTACTGTTGTCATATAACAACAGTGTGTCCTCACAGAGTCCAGTAGCAGTGACGTTCTGTAAGAAGTTCTTGGGGCTGGAAAGACTGCTCAGTGGGTAAAGCACTACGAATGTAAGCCTGCGGCCTGATGACCCAAGTCCAACCTCTGGAACCTATGTAAAAACAGCTGGATGTGGTGGTGTACATCTGTAATCCCAACATTCTACAATGGGATAGGAGGTGGAGATCGGAGAATCACCTAGAAGCTGATCGCCAGCTAGCCTAGAGTACACAGCACAGTCGCTGTGAAAACTGACTCTGCCTCTGACATCCACATGTGCTTTGGGGCCTGTGCTCACTGGCTCCAATGAAACCTAGTGTCTGACTATGCCTGGTGAACTACAAAGTCCCACTCAAACAGAAGGTGTTACTTTAATTTGTGGTGGGGGCAGCAAGACGGATCTGGAACATGGGATGCCAGAAAAGATGGTGGGAGGAGAGTCCCTTGTCATGTGTACATAAGTGAGGGCAAGGACACGGGGCTTCTTCGTGAGTATTACACTGCAAGTGAGGGGACACACAGGGTCACTCTCTGGCTTACACTGCCCTGCACAGCACAGCACAGACAGAAGAACACACAGAAACAGACAAATCCTTTGGAGACATGTTCCACTTTTAATTCTTTATTCACAAAGCAAAGCATAAACTTTAGGAAGCAAAGTGTCAGATCTGTCGTGACTGCGTTTGAAATGTTGGAGAACTGGGTTGATCATGAAAGTGAGGGAACGATATAGATACTGAAATAAGTTTAACTGTTGAAAGTTAAGAAGCGTTTTCAATGTGCAATATGAGATTCCATCACATGTGCTTGGAGACACACCTCACTGAGCTTCCCCTAAGCCAAAGGATGGTGGTAGGTGTTAGCATTCAGAATCTGCCCGCAGCGGATATGTGGGTGGGTCCACAGAGCTGTCACCAGGACAACGGCCACCATATTCCCAGAATCCATAGAGATCACCTCCCACCTTTACCTGCGAGGCCACTACGTCACAACCCATATATATAAGACAATTCCTCCATCTTCGCTCTCTCTCTCTCTTTCTTCTTCTCTCTCCCCCTTCTCTCTTCCTGCGCTGCTACCCCCCTACCCCCCTTCCAATTAAACCTCTTACACATGAAACTGCCTGAGCCTGGTGTCTGCAGACGCTTTCTGCCGCGACTCAAAACCCATCAGTAGGCAACTTCCTTGTTTAATTCAAAATGCACTAAGTGTTCTAATATGTTCTAGTGGGGTTAGGCAAAGCACAACCAGTGAATATAAGACCCTGAACACTACAAAGTCCCACAATGGTTACGATAGATGCACTGCTATTCTCCCAAGACTGTAGACTCATTTACACATTAAGGCATAAAGCAGCAATTCGAGGGCATTCTTGGCTACACAGCAAGTTCAAGGCCAGCAATCTCAAAGGAACCCCCCAAAGAGAGGGACAGAGGCAGGGGGAAGTGGATGAAAACAGACAACACTGTATTCAGCACTCCATGCTCTCCAGTTATGAAACAGGAAATGATGACCTCCTGAACTTGAGACAGTTTAACTACTACTTTTGCACGTGGTTTGAGTTTACTTTTAAAACTTATTTTTTTTATCAGCTAGTTTGGAGATTAATCTAACAAAAGCGTGAAGCTTAAATATGTTTTAGAAATTTAAATTATACTTGGAGACTTAAATATATTTTGCTGATGACTGGTTACAATACAGTTACAGACTAGGTATCTGTTAAACTTGAATAAAAAGTTACTAAGGCATTCAATCCTTTCCATTTCATAAAACAACTTCACTACCATGTGAAATAATTTCAAATTAATCTGTAAGATGTTTCTTCCATTTACAACTACCTCTGTAAATTCCTCTGTAACTAAGCCATTCCTACCATTCATGCTGATATTTAGGTAGAAATATGACTGTTAAAAAATAGGGGCTTCATTTAAACTCACCTTTGGTCAATCCTTGGGATTTGCTTTCAAATATAAAGATTGTCATAAAGCATTAAAGAATAGACTCTTAGTACAGTAAAACTTGCAAAGGACAAAATAATTCACCTTTACCTCTCAGACAATGCCTGGGTCCCTAAAGAGATGAATCCATCTCAAAGACTGACAGCCCGAGAGTGTGTATCCAACTGAATGTCGCAATGAATTTCTTCTTCTTGACTGGAATTTGGTAGTAAGAAAAGGAACAACTGTGGATTATCCAGGTCTGAGTAAGGGCTGGCCTAAATGACAACCCACTGTGTGAGGTGGCTGGTGCTTGGGAATCACAGAAAATGGGGTGC
>NW_022196896.1:90283136-90313044 GCF_008632895.1 Mastomys coucha
TCCTGGAAGGACAGGACAGCTGAGAGAATAAGCAGGCGCTAAGACGGCAGACTCTGAATGGCACATCCAGCTGAGGACATCCGACGTACTGCCTTGGATATGCAGTACTTTCTTTTACTGTTGACTAAACACTGAGTGATATCAGCCTGAATTACTATTAGGATGGGAAGTTAGTTTTCTATTATATATGTTATAAATATAAACAGAGATGATACATGTTTTTAAAAAATAGGACAGGATTATGAAAACCACTCAGAGCTGCTTTTCAAAAGCATATACACTATAAGAGGGCTGGAGTCAGCATCCCGAGTATATTTTGATTAATTTCATGATGGTATTAATTCTTTTTCCCTGAGTATAAGAATGCAGCCTAAGTCCAGTCATTTTCATAAGGTAGTTTGCTCTAAAGTTTAACAAGTCAAAAAATACAATTCTGTTGAATCCCAGAAAGTTCAAATTAGAGAATTTACACGGGGGTCAGACGGCACCTCTGGATGAGCTATCTATCTGTCAGCAGAGTGTGTGTGTGTGAATCTACCTTAGAGACAAATGCCAAACAAGGGAAGGGCTAAGTCCTCAATAGCCTATACAAATCTCTTCCAAAATGATCAACATTCTTTCCAGAGGTTGGATCTCTCCGTTATCTAAATCTGTCTCTTTTACCTTAGCATAGAAGTCTAAGAAAATACTAACCCCAAAATGAAAGTCTACACTTCTTATTTTTGACCAATGACCAGCTAGGGCCGATGCTGCTCCCAGGCCACTGCTGAGGCCCTTAAGGTCTATGAAACTGTCACCTGCTTTCCTGCCTCATCACCTGGCTATTTACCGTCTCTAAGACGTGGGGTGCCCACCGTCTCTAAATACTGCCACCTCTCTATACCGCTACTTACTGGAGTGTCTTTCTTGTCCACTCAGACGGTGTTTGCTTCCACATGTCACCCCCTACTGAAGCATTTTACCTGGCCCCCCCCGCAAATTTTAGCCTTCTATATATCTTCAAATTTGGCCCCCTACTTTTTGTTTCTTGTAGATAGTTATCTTTTAATGGCACAATATTCTGTCCTGACTGTTCCCACCAGAATCAGATGCAAAGTATTTTTTAAACTGAGACATTTTATACTTGCAATTCAATAAATACTAAGTATATAATAAATACTACATGCTATATACTATATAATAAATGCTATCCCAAGCACTGGTACAGATGTTTTGTTGTTTGCCTCTTTTATCGGGAAGAGCCTAACACAGGCTCAGATACACAGTTTGCACCCAATCCAACACTTGCTAATTAGCAAGTCAGCAATCAACCAAAATCCAATAGTACAAGAGCTTGTCACTGCTTTGCCTACCAGATCCACAGACCTTTAAGATGCATTATCTTAAGGATAATACCCTCTTCATCTCTGTCCCACAGTAATCAAGCCAGGTCAATTCTTAGACTTCTTCTCTAATTCACTGATAGGAAAAAGAGGCTCTGCTTTGTAACACACACTAGGTTCTACCAGCATTAGTTCTAATGTGCATCTGCCAATGACATGGCTGGAGATGAAAGTGAATGGGAAAGAATCGCTCCATCAGAGAAATCCCAGAGAGAAAGCATCAGGCTCACACAGAAACACTAACACTGCAGGGTCCAGGGTGTTTGGTAAAATATGTGTGTGCGTGTGCTGCCATGTGGAGAGGAAAGGCCTTCAACTCATTAGGACCATTAAGGCAGAAGCTCCCAGAGGAGAGCAGACACACTGAAATTTGAAGGATGTCAGGGACAAGGGCATTCCAAAGAGAAGGACCAATATGTGAAAAGGCCCAGATATGGTAAGTGGCAGTGGCTTATCACAGCAGAGGTGAAGGGTGAATACATGGGGATCAATCCTAAGAATGGACAGACAGATGGTAACAGTCAGACCAAGGGGCCTTCATTGCAAACTGACTGTCTTGAGGCGAGAGGCCTCGAACTAGTTTGTGATACCTGTATGTTTAGAACGTGACACAATGTATGACCTTCATACTTCCAGAAGCCTGTCCTCGGGAAGTGTCACCACCACAGGCAGGTTCTCCACCTCCCCAATCCCACTCTCCAAACCCCCAGCCTGACTGCTTGCCTCCATCCTGTGACATGGCCTAGAAGAGACTAAGCATACTGAGAAATCCATTTACAAGCCATAGAATTTCAAAAACCAATGGCCCCTTTAAGGGCAACACCAAGTCTATCCACCTCAGTGTCCCCAAGACTTGGAAGCCTGGAGATCTGCCAGAGACCTTCCATTAACCTGGTGCGAACACTCACGCACAGGCCTGCTCTATCTTCTGCCCTTTCTCCCACCACTGTCTCTGCAGTTTGCATTTATCCTCTGTCTGATGCTTCCTAATAGGGATCATCAGGAAAGCTTGATGAAGCCATCCATGGTATCTACGTTAGCACACACAAGACCTCCCCTTCCCCTCAAATCTGCAAACAATTCAGCACAAACACCTGACACCCACATATGCAGAAGTGCCCACACACAATCTGTCAGACTACAGAGCCCTAACCTCAAACAGCCTGAATTTCTTCAGTGCTAAGCCCACAGCTAGAATATTTTCTCTTTATTCTTGTACTGAAAAAAATGAAGGCATCCTGGGAAGAAAATGTCAATGCAATTTGACTTTGCATTCAGGAAGGAGAAAATGTGCAAGGAATATTAGCATGTGGCCAATCTGACCCTATAGGCTTGCTCTCTAAGGTGGTGATTTCCTATCTGCTTTAGATTATTCCAATAGCGATATACTCTCATGAAATGCAAAATGTACAGGAAGCTTCCAATCAGAACTTCCTCCACTTCACAAGGATCTACCTTGCACACACTTATTTTTGACTCCCAATGCCCCACCAACTAGAATGAACTAGGGATTTCCCTCCAGACCATGGGCCACCCATTAGAAAATTCATGAGCCAAGTATTTAATATTAGGAGGTCTGTCTTATAGGCTAAAAAAGAAACTACTTTTAAGAGCAAAAGCATATAGCAGCTACTGTCCCCACTTACATACTTCTTAGCTCCAGTAAGATCCCCTGACTATTAGTTACATGAATGACCACTAAGAATAAAGACTGTATTTCACCAGACTGTACATATCTATTATCTCAGTGTTGCAGAAGCTGGGGCGTAAGCACTACAAGCTCAGGGCAGATTGAGTTATAAAGCAAGACCCTGCCTCAAAAGGTCTCAAAAAGTAAAGTAATAAACAAACAAACAAGCAAGCAAGCAAACAATCCTGGCTCCATTGTGTTGCTGGCTGATGCATGCATGACTAAGCCCCAGTGGTTAAGATAGGAGTGGAAAGCGGACTTGCTGGGAGCCATCTTGAATAATGGGGACCAGCAATTCCTTAAAACCTGACCCTTCAGGACAAGGAACACAAGACAACAATTAGTCTAGGTAAACTTCTTAGAACAGAGTTAAGATCTCAGGCTGCTTGAGAGAGAGAGAGAGAGAGAGAGAGAGAGAGAGAGAGAGAGAGAGAGAGAGAGAGAGAGAGAGAGGAATCTTACACATCATCTTCAGCTAGCTTGAATCTTGGACACGAAAGCTCTGTTAAGGACCCAGTGAATTTATAGGATAACAGACAAGCAGATGAAAAGGATCCATATCCAATGACCAGGACCCACAGCATAAAAATTATTCTATAGCTCAATCGCTTTCCTTCCCTTTCAGCTACATTGTCAGAGTCTCCAGAAAAGGTAGCCTGCATACAGGTACAGCTTAGTAGAAACACATACACATGCACATATGCCACAGAGGCACACTCCTCTCCAGGGTGAGGCCTGGGTCCTATTTCAGCTCCTGAGATGACTATGCATTCTTAGGAGAGTGATGTGGTTTGTGAATTAGTTCTCCCCAAGTAAATGGAGCTAACTTCTTCAGTGACATCAGTCTCACAGGCCTATTGTGAAGTACAGAGAAATGATAAGACGCCTAGAGACCTGTGTGAAGGGTCTCTAGATGACAAGTCCTGAGACTGGTGTTTCATTCAGTAGAGATGCTCCTCCATATTCCAGCTCTTTAACACATGATGTGGTGCTGGTTAGAAAAGCAAAGGGTTCGGGCCATACAACATGACCTCAACACTGCATTTATAAATATAGCCCAAAGTCTAAACACTACTCATCTATGGTGTGTAACTCACTGATGTCACATTTCATTCAGTGAAATGTTTCCCTTTTTTAGACACAGAATCAAACCCTGAAGGGATGTCTATAATTTTGCCTGATACATCTAGGCGTCTATCCTAGGGGGAGAGAGAGAAGGAGAAAGAATGAGAATGAATGTGGGGGAGAGGAACAAAACATGCACCTAGACAAGTTTAACAATTAATGCATCTCTGAAGAGACACCTTGAACAAGTGGCCTGATTCTACCTCTTTTTAATGACTGAGTTTTGCAAATCATGGTGGGATGGGCCATAGGTTAATATTCATTCATCAAGAACCTTCTAGATACTGTATCCCTTAAGACCTTGAGCTGCTTTATGGATATTCTGTTCTTTAGCCCTCTCCATAGCCCCCAATGAGACAGTGGCCCCTTTGTTTTTCTAGAAGAGAAATGAAGCTATTTACCAATTCACCTAGTGTATGAGAGAAAGAATGAAGACTGCAGACTAAGCAATCTAACCTGAACTTAACATAACATACATAATCACTACATCACTGCCTCTTTCAACAATTACAATAGAAAAAGAATATGCACATTTACATTCCTTTTGGAGATATATTCTGATAAAAAAAAAATGTTTCAATGGGAAAGAATGCCAGAACTACTTAGAAGTGCTCATATAGTAGTACTTTTAAAACATGACGAAGCGAAGGAATGTAACTTACAGACTAAAAGCAAGCCCTCCTCTCCAATAGGTTCGAGCCCTCATGTTTGGTGTACAGAATAGTACTACTAGCTACAGGAGAGGAGTGTGGGTAGCCAAGACTGCCTGTCACCCTTATCGGCATTCTCATTTCATTTTCTCCAGTTTATGCCAACATCATTGTTACCTGAAACAGTTCTAGGGAAACCAAAACCAGAACACCACAAGGCCAACTACAAAGCAAGTAGTCATTCTTCACCAGTGTCTGCGCTGGCTGTAAACCTTGCCAGAGATTGTTTCCCACAGGTTCTCCACAGGGATGGAGGTTCTCTCATTCCACAGACATTTCCTCTCCTATTCCTAGCCCAGGCAAAGAGAGCAACTGAACTTTGGAAGAGTGTTCTGTAGCAGTGCCCTCCCAAATGGTGGAAACATTGGATCCTGCCGAGATGCTCCCTAAGATAGAAGGCAAACAGCTCAAAATAGCTTCAGGAAGTCCCTGAAACTGACCAGATTCACTAAGCCCCTCCCTCCCAAGAGTTATCTCAGACAAGACAAGCTGCAAAAAGGACTGAGAGTAGACTGGCTACCTAAAACAAAGAGAAACCAGCTGAGGTGCCTGGAAGAAAATGTTTAGATCAACTGAGGCACCTGGAGAGGATACTCTCTAACCTGTTGAGCCGCCTGCCTGCAGGCTATGTGCAGTGTGAACCAGATTCCCAGCCCTCGTGAGCCGTCACCTATGCTGGAGTATACTAAATGGGATGCAGCTGTCTTTGAGTCCATTCTGTTCCTGTAAGTGACCCAAGAAAACTCATTGGTTCACCAGTTATAATGAACTACTACTACTCTGCAGTGAGTAGATGTGTGTGCTGCATCTCCTCAGGAAAAGTCTTGACACAGCGTGATTGGAGAATAGGGAGAAGGCAGAGCGGGTAGGCTTCCCGAGTCTTCAGCCCTGCAGATGCTGAAGGATTCCATTGTGAGCAATCTGTATGGAGATGCATCCTAAGTGTACAATACACACAGGGCTGCAGTCTGTGAAATGGGGGAAGAAGGTAGTGATGGAAGGAATATAAACTAGCTCAGTAACTATTCATATTGATTACATTTGAAATTATATTTTGGATATATCAAGTAAATAAAACAGTATTAGAATTCATTAACTGTGGCAACCAATTGCATTTTAATTGAACGTGGAAGAAAAAAATGTAATTACATACGTGGCCCCCATCATCTTTCTATTGAAACCTCTTGTGGCCACGTTTAACATCTTGGACTTTACTCTATGAGTGTGGCTGAGACTGTGAGCTTTTAAATGGAGACCAGACACCATCAGGATTAAACTTGGAAGACATCACTTGCTACACAGTAGAGAATGGGCTAGAGCAGATGATGGTTTGGGGTGAAGAAAGCAGGGGACCCACGAAGACTGTACAAGCATCCCATCCCAGGAAGAGAAAACAGTGGCTCCAGCATGGGTTTTACCACTCACAGCAGCAGAGCTGGAGAAAGTGGGAAGATGTGAAACATAGACAGCAGTGACCTTAGACATGGTCACTGGTCAAAAGGGAGCGTATCAGGGCTGTCTCCCAGGGCTCTGCCGTGTGCAGCGTGGGCATGCCACCACTCAGCATTAGACTGCTAATATTTATGGTTTATCGAGTATCCTGAAGTTGCAGCAGCCTGTGTGCATGAAGCTCTTCTTCAAGAGGCATGCATCATAGATGCCCTGGGGATGGTGGAATTAGAGCTTGCTGCTCCAAAGTGCTTTCTTTCTGAAGAGCGCAGACCAACTACCCACGGCTTCTGCTAAGCCAAGAAACACTTTGGAATGCTGCCGGAAATGATGATCGTAATTGATGCTGAGTCCAGGAAAGAGGCTGAAAGTGCAGCAAATGGGACCCACTGGGCTGGGAGGGGCGGGGTCTCTGCTATTGGTACTCGTTTCTTAGTTTCCTTCCTAGGGAATTTTAGCACAATAGTGCAGCAGGCAAAAAAGCTTTATAATCACGCCCAGGCTTCAAGGTCAGCTCAACTCAATGACCACTTAGTGCGGACACCTAGGCTCCTGCACTGAAAAAATCCTGCCTGCCCTGTAAGCACTCAGTGGAACAGACCAGATAAAGAACCACTGGACTCCCTAATTTTTTCCATTGAGTTTCAAAAACCTCACTGTTTTCCCTCTACTCCAGCCAATACTGATTCCTCAGAGAGGGCGCTGGGTGTAAATGAAACTAGTTCTCGGGTCTCAGGTTGAGGAAAGCACGGGAAATCTCACAAGAAAAGTGAGGTGGGCATTTCAGTGTTAACTGTACAGAGAGCGGAACACCAGCCTGCGGCTGCAGTGACATCGGAGGCCTGCTCCTTCCAGGGCAAGCATTATCATGAATAATTAAAGCCAAGCTCTGCTTATCAAAATAAATGAACAAAGGCTTCTCTGACAGAGCAGTCCCTGCCCCCACCTTTTAAAGGCTGTTCAGGAGACCATTTTCCCAGCTCCATCTCCTCCTTCCACCCTGAGCATCTTCAGAGCCCTCCTTGTCAATTTGGCAAAATTAGCAAGCCTCCCCTCCATATGGACTTGCAGCCGTAAATCACAAATATGACTGTGTGTAAAATTATATAGCATGGGCCCAGTATAATAATAAACACATTTATATTTTATAACTGCTGTTTTCTCCACAGCCAGGCTGCCTCATTGCCTGGGCCCCAGAGGTTCCCCACTGGCCCCTAGATTCAGCCTCTCTTCGTGTACAGTCTACCCCCTCTCCCCACTCGTCACACGCAAACTATCTGCCAAATGCCAGCCAGATCTTCTTTGTGCCGTGGCACCAAGGCAGAGGAGCTGCATGGCTTCCTGGCCCTTCATGCAGCTATATACAAAAATAATCAGGTGACTTTTCAAACCATGTCAGTGTGGGCCCTTGACCCATAGACCTCAACATTTCAGTGGTTTGAGTCTAAATCACATCTGAAAGGACTCGAGTTTGGACCATGTAGTTGTGTATACAAAGATTTAATGCCTCCATAGGGCAAAAGCTGCTCAGCTAATTTTAAGTATGGCTTTATTCATCTCACAAAAGATTAAAAAAAAAAAGTTTAACAGTGAGTCCGTGGTAATTGATCCAATAAGCTTTGTGCGCATGGGCCCTTCGAGGCCCCTCCATGACAGATGTGGGAAGGGAAGGGTGCACGCAGGGCTTTCCTTGGCTGAAAAGGATTCTTTCCAGCCCTTGGCTTTGATCATTAAACATCTTGGTTTTGGTAGAAGGAGGGACAGCAAGAAAAAAAAAAAAACACAGAAAAACCTGTGGCAGAAGGGCAGGAAACAAGGGCACACAGATGGGTGGGCTAGTTAGCACTCTAAATGCTTAGCAGCAAATTCCAAGCAAGCTAAACTCTATTATCAAATGGAGATGGGGGGGCAGGGTATGCCAATTACAATGGCTTCTTAAGTTTACTTCCTTGGCAGGTAAAGACAAAATGAAAGAGAGAAATAGATTTGAAAACACAATGATTCATGGAAATAAAGGACCACATAAAGGAGAATCCACAGGCACAGTCCTCAGAAGGGGTGACCCCTCAGCAGTGATGCTTGTCATTCACTCTGCCATCTAAGAATTTGCCCCCTTTGGTGTTAGTATCTATTTTCTTTTTCCTCAGATCTCTGGAAGACAACGAAGTGCCCGCGGTTCTGCTGTTCCTATACATCTTTTAGACAGGATGGTGGAGAATAGCCGTTCTTCTTCACTGTGTGCTGTCTCTGAATGCAGAGGAGAGATCACAGCACACAATAGCCAAGTCTAGCCCAAGTTAGTGCTCTTGCTCATTAGTGGTCACAAGGTTCCTGTATTTCCCAAGCCATCCTCTCCTGAAGACATTTAGCTCATCCATAAAGATCCTCAGAAAACTGGGCGTGGGGGCAGGGTGGGGGTCCACACCAAACAGAATTATTCCTAACTTCATTATTTTTTCATATAAGCAAAAATGTAAGCAAGGAAACTATTCTTTCAAACACAGCCAGGAAGACTCTGGAAATCAGAATGAAAAACTTATGAGAGCCATACAACAGCATCCTTTCCCTGCCGTACCTTCATTTGAGTTCCCAGCTTTACGACCAAAGATGGTGGCTACTAAGGGGTCAGGGCCTGTTTACACTTCTTGCCATCAATTCTCTGTGAGCAGATATCATTTCAAGAATCTGCACCTTGCATTTGTTTGCATCTTTCAAACTACCTTGTGGTTGAGAATATCCATACAATATCCACCTAAGACTGAGGACTACCCAAGGCAACCCATGGAGAGAATGCATGGGACACTCCGTTTTCTCAGCTACTGTGACTCTGTTATCCCACTGGACAAGACAAATTTTCCTATGATTATTGGCACATGTGTGTTACGCAGAATAGAAACCAGTGAATCATTTCTTTTCCCTAACAAAACCAAACACACTTGGTCTGTGTTGTCAGGGTTCCCCAAAGAAATAACAGGCTGCCCCAGGGGAAATAGTGTGAGAAGCTCTGCTACAGCCACCAGTGACTACAGCTGGCGATCTTCTATAGTCCTTTTCATCTGTAAAATGGGTATGAGAATAACTAGCTTAGGCAGGTGAGAGTTAAATGAGAGGATGAGTCAAAGAGAGAGCTTAGTAAGCTATACAGACTGATGTAAGGGACAGTACTGTTTAGTTGAATGATTAAGTAATGTAGAAAGGCTATTTCCAGACATGGTACTATTGCCTTCTCACCCTTAAAGCCAGCCCAAGCCATGTCTCAGCCTCTCCCTTCTTTGGCACATCTGCTCTGGGGAACGGGTTAAATAACCATTGCATCTATAGGTCATCAAGGTAAATATTACTGATTCCCAACAGGGTCTAAAACTAAGGTCCAATAACAACTGTGATCCAAAACATGACACTTACTGTGACCCCACGAGGCCAGCTCACTAATGGCAATCTCTCCAAGTGGCAACGGATAAGCTAATCTGCGTGAAAGCCACAGATGTCACGTACTCTCTACAGCCACATTCACATGTATAAGAGCAATACTGTCGACAGTATTATGTCCAAACGGCAAGAACAGTGGCATACAATTATAATAGCACATTGTCCACTGTATCTGGGGATAGCATGTCTGACAGTCTTATTTCCTACGAATGTGAATAAAGCTAAAGGAGCCAATGCATAATTCACATCTCCTCACAAAATGCACATATAAAGTACATGTGCAGTAGACCGCGCCACTTAGGTCCTTTTATCTGAAATAGCACTGTTCTCCCTACAAATTCCAAATACTTCCAGGGTATTCCTTACAGTGCTATTGCAGATCTGAACAGTGATGATGGAAAATGTACCCAAAGCAGCAAATCAAATACAATGCCAAGTATCTTCAATAAAAGTGCTATTTTCAGGCAGGAAATACATCACTCTGACTTCTGGACTGTAAGAGTTAATCTTTTTGATAGCAGGGAAATCGGTTTCATAAATCCCTGTGGGCACGCCACATGAGCAGACAGGTAGAGAAAGACAATGCCACATGGCAGTGCAGAGCCTTGTGCCCTGATCAGCTAGGCCCACTTTGTTACTCTAGGAAGCTAAGCATCTAGCCAGTAAGGTAGTTTCCTTCACTTCCTAAGGGGGAAAACCAGCATATGTTCTAAGTCTCAACAGAAATAATAAAGTAAGCAATGCATCTATTTGGCCCATATTGTTAAAGACCACTAAACAGAAGGGAGAGCCTAGATGATGATCTTACGTGGATAGGAAATAGTTTTCAACTTGTCTATGGCAACCTGGAGAGCCAGATGACAAGGCTGTATCAGGCGACTAGCTCTCCACCTCTCACAACTAGTTGTGAGGCTGTTCTGAGCATCACGGGATAGTCAGCAGACTCTTAACCTCTATTCACCAGATGCTAGGATTACCACCCTCCACCTCCACCAAGATGGCTGATGAAATGCATTCCTCAGACCTTGGCAGATGTCCCCCGAGGGCAAACTCTCCGCATCCTAGGCCTGGAACCACTGTATTAAGCAACTGATGATCTCACATTTGTGAAAACAGCTGGAATGGAATGAAGGTTTGCTTTCACATGTCGTGGCCTGTTCAGCCATGGAGAAGCGGCCTCAGTTTATCTTAAGACTGCTGACTTTCATGTTCTTGTTGAACTCTCATTAGCCTCAGTGCTTAGAGTCAGGAAACATGTATCTGAGCAGGTCACTACCCTAGTGAGAAGGTGGCCACGTGAGACAGTAAACACACAACATCCATCTAAAAGGCAGAGTGGGTTAGAATCCAGCTCTGCTCCCAAGCACAGGGCTGCACCTGCCCCATGCTGGGGGGTACCAGTTCCAATCCCTACAAAGGAATGCCATGAGCTATCACTGATCCATGCCAGGAAGCACTGATCCAATCCCTCTTTCCAGATGTCCCAGCCCATCTTACCTGATGCAATAGGTGTTAGCTTTGCGAAGCACAAGCATAGCAGGTTTTTAAGACTAAAGAGTTGAAGCCGCTATATGGTCTACCTCCTTTCTTCAAAGCCCAAAGCATACTTGATTCAATACCTGCATTTTTACAATTGCTTTAGAAATGGAAATGCCCAAAGACAAGCAATCTATTTTCTCAGAGAGTACAATGGGAACTTGGAAGTGTGTACTGATGGTCACCTGTCACTGGGACTAACCACAATCACACAAGACTTCAAAGACCCCCACCTTGAGCTTCCTTGCTCAGAATACAGTGAGGCCATATTATCATATCCAAGTAATGGACAAAGACAAATAGGGCTAGGCACAACAAACACTCAGAACTCCTTTGGGACTTTTCAATTCACACACTGCTTATACCAGCTAGGAACAATCTATAACATACATTTAAGAAGTTGTTATTCTGGCAGTTTGTTACCAATAATGCCTAAACCATCCAATTACCAACATTTTTCCCATCAGGATATAAAACTTGTCTAACAACAAAGGAATGGTTTGACTTTTGGTGGTTCCATATGAGCAAATGGAACATCTTTTCAATGTATAATATTTAGGAGTGATTAACAACTGGAACTCTTAATACAGACAACAGAAATGACACTGTACCTGCTCTGTGGTTCCCTCTAAAGATGAGATTTGTCTCTTGCTCACTGAATGCAACTAATGGTTAGCTGGTTTCCTGCTGACCTATGGGACATGCCAGAGTCTCGATATCCACCAGACAGAATGTGAGTCCACCTACTGATTTTGAAGCCCTGCTAGGCAGAAATGATTTCACAGAGCCTGGTCTTACAGTGGAAGGGCCTGCATCTCCATCAGGCTCTTCCTGACACACTTCCGAAAAGGGCACAGTGACCTCGCTAGGATGGAAAGCCAGCAGTGGCCATAAGTGTCAAGTGAGAGTGAGTTGCCTTTGATCACTACTTCTGTATACAGTCACCCAACATGTTCCTAGTTTTCTCAATAAAACTGCTCCATCCCAGAGGAAAGAGCTGTCTTTTCAAGGGGCCCCAATTTATACAGACTTTCTCAACCATTTAAAGTGGATATCCTTGGAGCATGACTTCACATCTGATGAAGCCTCCTCACACTTCCAGTGAGAATTTCAGTAGTGATGAAACTTCTACTTGAACAGGTGATATCAACAGTAATTATACATTTTACTTAAAAACAAACAAAAAACACCCCTTTTAAGAATCCCAGAAATACCTTCAGATTTATTTTGCTTCATATCTGGTCACCTGCTGTAAGTGATCAAGTTGTGTAAAACATGTACTATAATTCTTTGTGGCTGCAACAACATACTGTCCTTAAGCCTAAGATGTGTGCTATGCACATCAGAGGAACAAAACCCATAATGCCAAGTCAGCAGGGTCCAGAGGCCTTCCTTTATTACTTGGTAGGGAACAAAACCACGGGGAGAAATCCTATTATGTTTTTGTTCATTTTATTTTGTACTTTGTGCACCGTGAATCAACAAGACTTACAAAAGAATCCTGTCCGTTTAAGAGAGAACGTGGTACTACCCTTGAGACGCTCGGGCTGCTGCTTTGTTAGTGACTTGGTAATTCTAATGTTTGTGCAGATTCTCCTGGTGCCTCTATCAAATACCAGTGTGTAATGTTTTGCCAGGTTATTTTTCTTTTTCATAAGGAGGCCCAATCTATCATTTATGTGATTGGTCTTTAAATGCCTTATTTCTTTTAAACTACACTCATAAGGCACGCAGAGAAAGGAAAGACTTCAAGAGCCTAATGCGTTTTTTCAGAGCTAAAGGGTTTAGTGGAGAAAGCAGGATGAGGGGACGCAGGTGCCAGACATTGTGTAGAATTCGCACTTATGCTCCATTAATTGCCAGCATATCTTCCTCTCCCCTTTCCTCCCCTCCCCCAACTAAATCCCTCTGGAAAACAGCAGAGCAGCAGGCCCAGACTGGTACCCAGCAGCAACACCAGGAGCAGAAGTAGCCAATTACCCTCCAGAATACAAAGGGGGAGGGGGGAGAAGAAATGATGCAGTTACCTAGCAACCAGAAGGAGCAGAAACAGCTGTGTAGCAGGCCCAGGCTGGTACCCAGGCAGAAGCAGGATAGCCAATTAGCACACTGTATTTAATGCTGATGTGGTTTCCTAGTAACAAGCTGTACAAGTCTGTGTGTTGAATTCTCTCCCCCACCCCACGTTTCCCTCAATCATGCACAGTATTACTATTTGCCCTAATTACTGTTTCTCCTCTGCTTCAAGCAACCATTATTTTGTCCCCAGAGAAATTGGAAGAACTCAGAAAAAAAAAATCTTCTGTAATGACAGTATTTAGTTTCAAAATCAGTTTAGCTGTAAGCCTTGAAACGCTAAAACAACAACAACAAAGAAAGAAGAAAAAGGAAAGCCAGCGATTCTCCCTCTTCCTAAATGTCTGAGAAACCCACGAAACCTTTTGTACATGCAAGTGCTTGCATACAAGTGGAATGAAGGTGTTTCTAATATGTCCTATCATTTGCCATGCTCTGCATCTTCAAAGAGGTCAGATCCTCTCCGTACTTGAATTTATTCATATTGATTTTCTGATGCTCTCCTGAACACTAGGAACATAAAATGTCTTATTACCTGTATCACAGAAGGGGAGATTGTATCTTTTGTTGCTCTTTCTAAAATACCAATACTAGTTTCAACAGGCTCATGAGCAATTGCGAATTCAATATGAGCAATCATTATTTCTCCCTACAAGTCGAGTGGAGTGAAGGATGCTGTGTACCCCACTGAAGCTTCCACTCCTGTGTTATCAGTTCATAACCAAGCAATGAATCCCACTGAGGTGACGCTGAACTCCATGGACAAATAATACAGAAAAACTTTTAATAGGACTTTTCTACAGTTATTCTAAAATACATTGCCTGCTATAGTTGATGTTGATATTCAATTGAACTAGAGCGAACCTTTCCCTTATATTCTATCCACCATCAAACACTGAACAGTTCTACTTTTCTCAGAGTGCCTGTCAGAATTCTAGGATCTTCCCCCTTTGACATGATGTAGATTTAAGAACAATGCATAGTCTTTCTTTCAGACTCCCTTGATATAGAAACAAGGGCTATAAAGGGTGATGTTAGAAAGAACAGCACACCTAACTAGACAATTCCCCATATGAAGGAGAGACCCACCTTCTTGGATGCAACAAAAAGACTGACATCCTTTATGGCTTTAGTGCATCTGGTGAAATAGGTGGACTATTCTGTGGCAATACGCCTGGGAATTTCGAAATGTAAGTTCCTGGGAACAGAATGCACCTCTTTCCTGATTTTCATATCTTTCTGTGTGAGTGTGTGTGTGTATGTGTGTGTGTGTGTGTGTGTGTGTGTGTATCTATATATAGAGAGAGATAGATAGATAGACATACTGGTTTTTCGAGACAGGGTTTCTCTGTGTAGCCCTGGCTGTCCTGGAACTCACTCTGTAGACCAGGCTAGCCTTGAACTCAGAAATCCGTCTGCCTCTGCCTCCCAAGTGCTGGGATTATATCTAGGCTCTGTAAGGAACTGTCGATGGGATATTTCTTGATCGTTGTTTACCTCAAGGTTTGAGCCTCATGCATCATAAGCTCTGAAGGCAATAGCACTGAGTGTCTGAAAGCAACAGCATTGTATAAATGGAGGCTAACCCCAGCTTTGCTTCGACAAATAACGAGCACATTAAAAGCTGCTACTGTTTGATTACTTTAATGGTCATGTCTCCACTAACATTTAGTATGATAACTGTCATGCCAATATAATATCTGTACACAAAACTGAAGAGAAGCTAGTCTTAGGAAAAGACAGAGAACCCAGAGAGGACGGTGAAGAACAGAGTCAATTCTAACACATCCATCCATCATGTCTCCCAACTGACTTAGCGACTCTTGATATTCTATAATCTCCTATAACTAAGAATTTTAAAAATTAAAAGAAGAAATTGCCCTGTTGTTCTCCGTTAAATGTAAGCCCCCAGTCGACCTTATTCACTGCTACTGGATCCTAATGTAAGGAAGGCCATAAGAGAACTGGAGTAGGGGACCATGGGCTTTTCTTCAGGTATCTGGGTAAGGAGTGCAGAGAAAGGAATTGAGAGTCAAGGAAACCAGACTGCCCAGGGCCTTCAGTATGCTCCCATTAGGAACTGTCTGGATGAGAAAGGTCAGGCTTTCTATGTGTCTACCCAGAGTCCCACGAAATTCCACTGGCTCCTCAGAACTCCTCTCTATGAAAAGCTGGTTTCCCAGTGATGCCCTGTCAAGGCTTCAACTGTAACTTCCACTGGATTCAAATTTACTAAATAGAATGAAACAAGCCAGACCCAGACAAACAGTGCATGTTTTCCAACCTAGACTTAAGTATAAATACATGTGACATGAAAGCAAAGAAAGACTGGGCAGGGCTAGGGGATGGAGGAGTCTAAAGAAGGAATAGTTGGACAACACAGGGTAATCAGGAGAACGAAACGGTCACTCGTGCACAATCTAGTTTAATTACACACACAGACATGCACACACTCAGACATGAAAGCAGAAGGAAAGCACTATATGGGTATACAAATTAGACAAGTGAGGGGACAGGAAGAGGTAAGGGAAGGCAAGGGAACAACTACTATGAGAAACACACACACACACACATACACACACACACACACACACACACACACAAACATATCTTCCCTCTAAAACAACAACAAAAAAACCAAATAAACAACTTTTCATCCAGCTCAGTCTCAATGCTTGTTCTGCAACCTTGAGGATCTGCGTTCCACCCCAGGACCCACAGAAAAAGCTGGCTGTGGTGGCGTACACTTGCACTGCTAGCACTGGGGTAAAAGAGACAGGAAGAGGAGGCTGGCAGATGAGCCAGCCTGGTCTAGTCAGCCTGCCTCAGCTCACAGTGAGAGAACCTGTCTTAAAAACAAGGTTGAAACCTTCCCAAGCTCGGCAGTGGTGGTGCACGCCTTTAATCCCAGCACTTGGGAGGCAGAGGCAGGCGGATTTCTGAGTTCGAGGCCAGCCTTGTCTACAGAGTGAGTTCCAGGACAGCCAGGGCTACACAGAGAAACCCTGTCTCAATAAAAACAAAAAACAAACAAAAAAAAGAAAGATTCCCAAGGTTGTCCCTTGGCCTCCACACATGTGTGTATATGAACATGTGCACACACATTCCCCCAGAGACTTGTTGTTTTACAAGAATCCTTTCATCTGTCATCTTTTCACGTGTTACGATCCTCACGTGGTCATGTGCTCCAGGACAGGAACTGGGTAGGGAGTAGATGAAATGCCAAGGACAATGTCCAAGTTATTTGTTGTTGTTGTCCTCTGTTTTTAAGAATTCAACTCTTTCCTAATTCAAACAGAACCACTTCATTATTGCTCACCTTTAGGAGGTCAGGAGACTTATAAAATCCGTTGCCTCCTACCAGCAAGGCCCCTTAAGAACACCTTCCTCCTTTAACTTCTACTCCTTACAGAGCACCAGTTCACCTTCTTCAAACTTGCTGACATCTATAGAGGAGGGCTAGGATCATTATGGTTGTTCCTACTCTTCCCATAACAAAACACCCCGCCGCCATCCAGGCTGCATACTCTCCCATGAGAAGAGGTTCCCAATTCAACATTGTTAGGAAATTGTATTTTAGGCTTCTGTTCTAGAAGAGATACATTCTCAGAGATGAGAGTAAGGAAGAAATTCTAGTAGAGCAACAAAATACTGATTAACTTCATGTTTCTCTCCTTTTTGGTTCCTTTATTTTAATATACTTATTTAACTCTGTGAATACCAATTATCCATTAAAAGGACATCTGGAATAGGCATCCCACAAAGCCTGTATTTATTACTATAAGTATAATGATAAAATTAATGTGCTTATTGTGTATATGCTGAGTCTAAGCCATTCTACCCAGCATTTGTTTACATAAATTTATCTTCATAAATGTTTAGAGATTTCATGTTACTAGACTATCATGTGGTGAAGTCTAGATTTCTCAGAATCATAAAATTCTCCCATTAACTGTCTCCTACCACCTAATTTCATACATCTTCGTTTCAAGCTCCCGAGTCTACTAAATGCAGACTATTAAACTCTGGCCCCTTGTAAACTCAGCCTTTAACCCCTATTCTGCTTCCCATCCCATAATAGAGGCCTAAATGAGTTTCTGCCTCAACACATGGATAAATGTCATTAGCAGCCATGTGTCTTAGCAACTTAAAGGCCCCTTTAATGTCTTTAAATTGTCCCCATTTCAGTTGCTATTGTATAAATTCAAAGGAATCCTATCTGAGGCACTGAGGCAGTTGAAAGTGGGCCAATAGGCCCCCTGCAGTTTGATGCTGAGGTATTTAATTTTATCCTGCTGAAATGCCTGACCTTGAATTAGGTCTTCTATTTATATAAATTAGTGTATTATAACATTCCTGTCACTTAAAAGCAAGAACGGCATCACTAAACATCCTGTACAAAAAGGGAAAAGTGACTTTTTAATCCAGAATCTTCCACGCTGCCTCTTCCTATTGATAAAGCCCTTGCCCTCATTCAATGCCCATTCCTCCTAAAGATTCCTCAGGATGGCCTCAACTGTTCTCTGATGGTGACTAAGTGGCATGATGTCTCACACCTATGGCCAAAGTGACAGTTAGACTTGATTCTCAACTCCATGGTGTTTAGCACTGTCCCAAGGTTGAAAAGCTCACAGTGTGCCTGTGGCAGGCATTTCCTACATGCTTAACAGGTGAGAAGACCTAAAGGTGGCCAGCACCACTCCATGAGCTGGAGTGCCAGACTGAAAAGAAAGGAGAAAGTATAAGTCCCAAAATTCATTTCTCTCTGTGGCCTAACTGCAGTCACAATATGATCAGCCATCTTACCTGCCTGTGGTCATCTTGCAGGCGTGATGAGCTGTCCCTGACACTAGGAGCCACAGTAAACTCTTTCCTCCTTAAATTGTCAGGTGTTTAGTCACAGCAACAAGGACAGCAGGTACTGTCAGTGCTTACTATCCACTTGAGGGACAGCTGAAGAACAAATAGAGGAAACAAGACGACTGCTGCACTGGACAAAAACCCACAGGCCAGGAAAGCGGGGTTGCACTGTGACTGTGCCAGTGGGCAGATCACATAGCCTCCACTGTCAGTTTACCTTCCTAGACCTCAGTTTCCCTATGTGTGATGCTTCTTGCCCTTCTTACTCCACAGGGATAGTGATTAATACTTCTCCTTTTAACAAACAAGCTGCAACATCCTCAGACAAGTCTCCCCTTAATCCCGAAGATGAAGATGGTAACGATCAGAATGGTAGCAGCTAGGTTTGCCGTTTCCTTGTTCCGAGTCCCGGCTGCACAAAGAGATGTATATTTAAGGTGGCCCTGACTCTTCACAAGTTTACAAGACATTTTCCTTGTCCAGCTGGATTCAAACTATGTTTCTATCTCCTCCTAAAAACAGATTATGAAGAAAACTTTCCTCCCCTCTGCCATGAGATCACGACGTTAAAACCTGAGACCTGAGCACTGTTTCTTGATTTGAATCCTTGCCCAGTGGTCTGTGAGCTGTGTGATGCTGAGAAAACTATCTGACCTCTCTGACTATTTCATTTCTTCATATGTAACTCAAGACAGTACCCAGGCCATTTAGTGTGAGAACTGAAAGGACTGTATTTATAAGAGATGCATGTGAACAAGGCCTGGCACACAGTGGTACTTTTAAGGTTTCTGTTGAACAAGTAAATAAACAAATTATGTTTAAATTTTAAAGACCTTTTGCTATGTATAATTTATTATATTATATTAAAATTACTTCTGTTTATCTCCCAAACATCCGTGTTTGTCCCTTTATTTGAAATATCTATCAGCTCTTGACTTCAGTGAAAACTGCCCCAAAGCTGACTGAAGTGCTAAAGCCAACTTCACACTTGTGCTCCCTCAGCTGCAATGTATCCTGTTATACCCCTCAATGCAAAACCTATCCCCTCCTGTACAGTAAATACAACCCTTCCAGCACTCCCATCCCACAGACAGCATTCTCCAAGGAGCACCCAAGAGAGCGGGGCCCTTCCTATCTGCCCGTGAGTGACTCACAGACTAAGGTTTAACTGCTGGCCTCTGTGGTGACCTCTTTGTCTGCACAAGTCACTCTGCACACTCAGAACTCAGACATGCCTTTCTGTGAATCTCCAAACAAGAAATGCCTTCTCCTGCCCACAGCACTCTGCTGCCGCAGTCTCAGTTTCTTCTGAGAAGTGACCATGGGAGAAATGGGAAAACCAGCTTTGTCTCTGTTCATAAGACTACTTACATCTTACAGATTACAGAATGCTTACAGATGAGCGTTCTGAGGTGATTTTCTTAAACACTGGGAGTGAAGGTCCCTTTAATCCAGCTAGTTGTAGACAGGATAGGGAAAACTATAATCGCTGAGAGTCTATAAATGAGAAAGGCGTACAATGGCATGACTGCTGAAAAGCTGAATAAACTACACGGCATCATGTACACACCTCCCTCTTCCAAAATCCTTCTCAATGTCCCTGTCACCCCATTCCCTGTCTCACCTTCTTGCTCTGCAACCCTGGATCCCATCTCTAACTTCTCCTCCTTTAGAAAACAATATTTAGGTCCAAGTTACCAACTTGAACATCATCTGTTACAAAAAAACAACCCCCACCCCTAAAAAATAAAAACAAAAAACAAAAAACGAAACAAACAAAAAACCCCACACATCCATTGCTTGATATGCTTTGGGCCAAAAACTTTGCAGAATTCAGCATTTTCAAAAACAGCCAAAGAAGAAAAAAGAAGAGTGAGTGTTTCCTAGCCCACCGAATCTCATAAATATAAAGACTAAATGAATGACATTTTAAAAACTCCTCAATGTGGGCAAATACCCATCACCAACAATGTATTGCCTTTATGTGGAGGACACAGAGGCTCACACGCTTTATTGTATTTATTTCATTTCATTTTGTAGCTATGTCTCCTTTGTAACATATTATCATATAATTATATAACTTCATATATATGTGAATATAATATATATATGAATATAAATATATATATGTACGCTAGAGAACAAGAGGCCAGAACCTCTCCTTTCTCTGGGACTCTTCCCTTAAGACCTTTCTCTATCCCCAAACACCATAAAGTAAGAAATATTTCCACTGACTTGGAGTGTATCTTATCCTTAAATAGTTCGCCTGAATCCATCCATAGCCCATTTTTTAACTTCATTTTGACATTTGGCTGGCACTCTCCCCTCTCCACACCTTCGATCAGCAAGCCGACTCTCCCACCCCAGATCCCACTGCCGTCTACCCATGCCCTTAAGCTTTCTCCAGCCCATTCCCTTTATATGTAGGCACTTAATCTGATTTTACCCGTCATGCTTTTTTCATTACTTAGTTCATCCACAGCACATAAATTAGCGCCTTTGTTTTCAGTTCCCCATGTGCCCCATTCACACCAATTCCAAATAAATACTTGATTCCCATCCATTTAATCCAAATTAATTCGTATTCCCTCTCCCATCCTCCATCCCTACTCCTGCCCCACTTCTCTTTCTTACAGCACTCACTCCTCTTCCTTTCCCATGCTTGTCTTCCAGGACAGTGTGGAAGGCCTTGTTCTACATCACTGCCAATTTCCACAGGCTAGAGCATGCAAGGTCAGTTTAACTACGCACTCTGGTGTCCATGAGCATCATTCCTCCCCAGAGACACATCAGCCACTGGGGTCAGGAAAGAAAACTCACTTGACTACAATGTACTTCTTCCAAAGGCTTAGGTGCAGAAACTTCAGACACATTGTATCTCCTGGTCTTGGAATACAAATGGTGGAGTATTTTGGGCATAAGACTCAGTTCAAGCACAAATTACTTTTGTCTCATGAACACCTTATATGCATAGCTCGGAAGCAGTATTTTATAACATTTTTTCCATTTGCCTGCATTTTAACTGTTCTTTGTGTAAATAGTCAGGGGTAGAACTGTCTACTTGTGGTGTCAAATGGGGATCTCAAATAAATCTGCAGAGGGTCTGCAGAGATGACTGTTGGTCCAGGGTTTACCACAGAAGCATGAGGATCTGAGTTCTGATCTTCAGCAAGCACATAAGAAAAGAATGGATGAGATAATTCTTAATGATATTCTGCTATCCTCATAGATGGTGCCTTGTCCTCATCAGAGGCCTTCCTCCAGCAGCAAACTGGAGAGGATGCAGAGACACATAGCTCGTAATTATGAGGAGAAAATCTAAATCAGAGGTCTCCATAGTCCCCATTCCCTCAAAGCTCAGGGAACCCGGAGGAAAGTGGGGAGGAAAAATCAGAGGGGATGGAAAACACCAAAATCTCACTTCCCATGATTCAGTGGGAACATGGCCCACTGCATCAACTAACCAGGGCTCATATGGACTCACAGAGACTGAGTGGGTCTGCATCAGGTCCTTTGCATATAAATTATGGCTGTTAGCTTGGTGTTTCTGTGGGACTCCTAACAGTGGGAGCCAGTGTACCTCTGATTCTTTTGCCTGCTCTTGAGATTCTTTTCCTCCTATTGGATTGCCTTGTACAGTCTCCATATGGAGGCTTTTGCCTTGTCTTATTGTATCTTGTTTTGTTGTGTTTAGTTGTTGTCTCCAAGAGGCCTGCTCCGTTCTGAAGGGAAATGGAGGGGGAGCAGATCTGGTGGCGAGGAGAGGTGGAGGGAGAGTTGGGAGGAATGGAAACTTTGGTTGGGATATACTGTATGAGAGAAAAATCTATGTTCAATAATAAATAAGTAGATAAATAAATAAGTAAGTAATGAGTGAGTAAATGAATGGGTAGATGAATGAATGAATGAATGAATGAATCAATAAATACATAAATACCAAGTATGGCAGAGATGTCTATAATCTTAGAGCTGGAGAAGTGGAGACAGGAGGATCGCTAACATTCAATGCGCCAGAGAGCCTAGCCAATCAGTGAGCTTCATGTTCAGTATGAGAGCATTTCTCAAAAACTAAGATGGGAAACAGATTGAAGGAGGCATTGAATAGTGATTTCTGGCATCCGTATCTGTGCATATACCCACAACCCTCACAAACACACTAAAAATGAGTGTTAAGAGTTTGGAACATTTTGGGTTTGTGGTCAGGGATAGTCAACCTTTCTCTAGCTCTAACCAACCGACTCATCTCTAGACCTCTACTTTGCATAAAGCTGTTTCACTCAGTTATCCCTAACCAGTGTCACCATCAACCAAACCACCACAGCAGTAATAACAAAACAACTCTACCATTACTGTTAATGAGCTATTCCGACCTGCCAAGAGAACTGCTTATTCAACCTTGGAAACTATCTGTTATGTGGACACAATTATCTTTCTTTATAGATGAGGAGACTGAAGCTCAGAAGAACTAATTTATACGAGTCCTAAATCTAGTAGAGACAGAACACGAATCCAAATGGACTTGGCTCTAGCGCCTGGCTCTTAGCTGCTATTCAACCTTGTCTTTCTCATAACACACACTGATGAGGCCAGTTGACACATCCCGTGGAGAGGGATCTTGGCACTTCCATCCACCACAAAACAAGTAGTTGCTGGAGCTGTGCATAACAAGCTCCACCTTGGTATGTACTATCAGTAGACAGTTTCAAAGAACAAACTCCCAAATAACACGCCAGTCAACGCAGTTACCATCTGGACATCTCTGTTGGGGTAACAGGTGGAAGGAAGAAAATGCTCTGGATTTTTACCCACCACTCCCCAAATCTCTGTTCCTCAGAACTGCTGAGCTCTTACACAAGAGGGAGCCTGTTTAGTGTCAAAAGTTCCGAAATGTATCGGAACTGCCATGCATTTCACAGCCCAGCACATCTCAACATTCTTGCTTAATTTTGCCTTCTCTGGTTTCCTTAGGGCACAGGAGGAGTGAGTTGTGTATTGTATTCTGGAGGTACTGTAGCATCTTGTTATTACTTTCTTCTCTGACTCAACAAAGAAAGGAATAAAAATTAAAAGTTCAGAACAGTATCGAGAGAGGGAAAGGGTAGACAATACAAGGAAGCATTGACTTTAGTGTGTGAAACTGGAGAACTTGAGCTCAGAGTCCGATAGGAATCTGAAGATGGGCCATGAGATGCAAAAGCTGTGCTAGGGGGACCATTGCCCAAACCTAGCAAGAGCCACATAGTGCTTTCAGCTGGATCCTAGAGGTGTGTGCCTAAGTCAGGACACAGGAAGCAATACGATCCTCTTCATCGCACGAGAGTACCACTGATGCTTACACCTGTGGTGTCTACTCCCACAGGATTCATTTTCCCTCAGGAAAACTGTTCATGGTCTCACAGAGAAAGCACAGGGTCCACCCAAACATCAGAGCTGAAAGAGGTCTTCAGGGCCATATCGGTCGACAAATGCAGAAAACAGGGCTCAAGCAATAGACACACAGTCACAGAGTTCATCAGTGGCAGAGCTAGAAACAGAACCCAGGTTGTCTGACTTTCCAGCCAAGGCAACATCCTTGGTGCCACCGAGTACAACACCCACCACCACCACCACGCCACTATGTCCCCGTGCCCCATCCCAATCTCAGGTTGGATGGCTTGGTTGTGTTTTTAGGCAAGGTCTTACTATACAGCCCTGACTGACTCTGACTGATACTCAAGTAGATTAGACTGGCCTAAAACTCATAGAGATCCAGGCACCTGTTTCTGCCTTCCAAGTCCTGGGACTGAAAGGCCTGCACTATCATATCTGACCCCAGGTCCTTCTCTTCCCTCACAGGCCATCACCCACTTACCCTGAGAACTCTGTTCTCTCTAATACCATGGGGAGTCTCCCTACGCAGTATACAAGACCCATACAAGTGATACACGGGTCACTGAGTCACTTAAACACCACCAATCCCAGTAATTGCTCCTAGTGGCACGTGAGCCGACCAAGAAGAAGAAACATCACCACAAGCCCCAACCCAAGAACTGAAAACAAAGACAGTCTCAAGGAAAATGGCCATTTCCTTCTTTGCTGTGTGAACTCCCTCACTCCCAAACAGCCCCACTACCCCAAAGACCAGTATGAGTCCTGGGATCAGCACAGACATTCTGAGTGAAATATACAGTTCCCCCACAGTGGTCCTCCCCCACCCAGCCCCCAACACACACACACACACACACACACACACACACACACACACACACACAGCAATGTAATCACTTTTGCAACTTCTTCCCGGTAACAAGCTCATTAAAAAGCAATTCTGCCATCTCCCCATAAAGCACGCGCCAGAGAACAATGCAAAAGAGGAGATGCCAATTAATTATAGAATGATCACATCTAATGAACTCTGAAACCCTCCTGCTGTTGGTGACTTTGATAAAAAATCAGGGATGCCCCGGAAAAGAGTGGCTAGGGATATACCCTGGCTACCTTGTTTAACTGTGGATGCTTTGAAATGTATCCCTTCACCTTTTAATGTTGATCAGAACCTGTTGAGACACACTCACAAAACAATGGCCAATGTCAGTGTGGAGGGACTGGGGACTGTCACAGAGGTCTGTGAGTCCCACCACCAACCCCACTCCCTCCATTAGACTCAGGATGGCCTGGTTCTCGGCTGGGGTTGGCATTGTCTCTGAAACTAGCTCTCTCCTCAGCCAAGCAGTGACAAATCCATGTCCTGTGCTGGAACTTAGGGTCGGAAGTGAGTCACTCTACTTCCCTCCTGCCTCTCTGTACCCTCCTAATGAGCATGAAGATAACTTCTTATAAGAGAGGCCCATCCCACCAAAAGGGAACACCCAAAAGAAGAAGAAACGACCTGCGGCCAACTTGTACCACTACCTGTGTGAGTCCTCTGGTGGGCCTTTAAGTGGGAGCTTTTTGTATAAACTTTCCGGCACCCGTTAAACTGACAGCGATGGACCCTCTTCTTGTTTTCAGGGCATGAGTCGGCCCCTCCCCCTCCTTGCTCACTGTCGCTCTGTCCACTCTTAACTGCTCCAGCTGGTGTCACGGCTGCCGCCGCCGCCGCCACCCCTCCCACCTTCACTGAGCTGAGGGAAGCCTTCTTGGCCACCAGTTTCAACGTCACTGTGCCATCCACGGCTGAGAGAGTCTGTGAGGTTTTGACCAGATGGCGGCTGAGCTCAGGGGAAGAGGGGGGCGTTAATGAGGTCACTGCGTTGAGCTGGGCCTGGTTGACGGCTGTGTAGCTGTCTAGAGAAGAGCTGGTTGGCTGGAGGCTGAGGCAGGTCTCAGATAGCAACTTGTCCCGAGAGAGCAAAATGTCCACTGCGGAGCTCTTCTCGCAGATGGTGGCTTCCACTGGGAGCAGCAGGGGGTCTAGGCGCCGGAAGCTCTCCTCGATGCACGGGGGAGGAGAAGCGTGGAGAAAGCAGTCCAAGTCCTCACCAAAGGTCTCTGAGATCCGCCGGGGTTCTGTCTGGAGGTAGCGTTCCAACTCAAGGCATGTCTGTGAAGGAAGGAAGGAGAGAAGTAACCATCAAAGGTAAAGGACGTCAGGACGCCATGCATGTATTGACAGGCAAACAGGGAAGGGCAGAGAAGGTGTTTATGCCTAGTGTCTGAAATGCTCTTCTTGCCTATGGGCCTGATCCTTTGGTATTTACTCTTTGAGTACTTCTGGAGAGTTCACCAGAGCCACATGAAATGACTTCAGCCATTGTTGCAGAGAGAGACCCAGGGCCCCACCTTATACCTGCAAATTCCATAGAACCCCAACATTTAAATCATGATCTCTCTCCACTCTATCAATTCAGCAGGTAAGACACTCCAACCATTCCTAGGATTTTCCATGGAAGCAAGATGCAAATAGAAGAAAAGACTATTCGTGGTCCCAGTTCAATGTTCAGAACAGACTTGAATAAGTCACAAAACTAAGTCTACTTTGCAAATTGATCTGCACAGAAAACCAGAGCTAATCAAAGAAGCAACTTGTGAAGCCATCAGCCAAGAGCCAGCCCTGCTTACCACTGGGCCTGGATTCCACTACCACAAGAAATAGATACCATTCTATGGAATGCCTATTATAAAATCCTTGAGACCTAAGACAAAACCTCTATTATCCATATAGCACATTATAACAAATGCAGTTGCTCTCCACTGTGGGGCAAGGGGCATGGATCTCATCCTGATTGCTTCGCTATCCAGTCAAAATAAGTTCAAAGACAGCAATTAAGACCTATCAAAGGTGCTGGGTGTAGTGGTGTGTACTTTTAATCCCAGTACTCAGGAGTTAGAGGCAGGCAGATCTCTGAGTCTCTGGCCAGCCTGACCTAAGTAGGGAGTAAAAGAGCTCCGAGAGATGTAAGATTGTAAAGTGCAGCATAAACCTTTCACCTGGTACATAGATAGGAACCAAAAACGTTTAGTTTCAGCAAAAAAAAAAAAAAAAAAAAAAATCTTTGGCCAAGGTGCTTACGTCCTTGCAAGTTGGTAAAGACTTGGTCAAAAGTAAGTTCGTATTTCAAAGTTCTCTATTTTGCTACTCTAGGCTCTTACATAAAATGGCATTGCTAACTTGCACCATCACCTCATTTCCACCCTCTTTTAAAGGCTTCAGAAAAGAAGCCTTTAAGAAGCTAATGGCGATTCAAACTATGACTAGCTCCAGAGTTACTGCCTCCACGATCCTTCAGATGAGCCAGTGTTCTGGCTATAGGAAGTTATTTTGTTCAGAGCGTATTCTCATGATATACCAAGTCATGTTGTGTCTGTCAAGGATTTTATTTTGGTAACACTTAAAGCCAACCAGTTTTTAGTCAGGCTTCAGGTTAAGTCTTTGCATTTCTGAATAAGAACCCCAGAATCATAACCCAAAAAAATCAGCTTCGGGCTTCCCTGCTGGTGTGCAATGGTATGGGCTAATGAATGGTTTCCACACCCACTCAACATGCACATTACAAGTACTCATACAACTACCGTGCCTGAAGCAGGGCTCAGGGATTTATATGATAAAGATGTGATCATAGATCCACATAATGTAGCCCCGGAGCCAACAGTCATGAGCTGAAAGTGGGAAGGATTCAAAAAGCGGGTGACTGCAAATGTCCTCCTTAAGTTGTTATGGAGTCAGTGTGTAAGGAACTCTCCACTGTCTAATGTGGCAGTGCTCGCCATGGAAGGCTTATCGGAAAACTAAGTTCTGATGCTTTACTTGCCGACTTAATAAATATCTGGCTTGGTTCTTCTAGGCACTTTATTTTACAAACAAATAGCCCAATACTGCCACCTTCTTGGGTCTAGAATTTGCCATACCCTTGCTGGAGCCCTTTCTGAATCCTATGCCTGAATCCTATCCCCTTTTTGTTCTCCACCTAATTGCTGTGAATTTTATCACCTTCTCTCCACTGAGGAAGCCCTCAGTCAGCACCCTAGGAGATTCACTTCTGTGTTCTAAAACTCTAATCTTGAAGCTATTAAGCTCCACCCCTCACCCCCCTCTAAACTGTTTCTACCCCATACAGTGCCTGGCACCCAACAGGTACCTGGTGTTTATTAAGGATTCGATGACTGTGCATTACTGCTGTGGCCATTATGTCTTCTCCACTTGTCAAAAATTACTTATGCCAGTAATTGCCCCACCCTCGACACCTAGTGAAGATTAGAAAAACCAAACAAAAACCTGGAACATAACTGTATAGTTAGTTCCCTTCCTCTTGCGTATGTGTTATCAAAATCTATTTGCTTCTCTTAGCTCTCCAGCACCTTCATGTTTTTTCTGTTATGCTTATTATTCTATAGCTGTAGAGGAATCCATCATAACTGAGAGCAAGTAAAAGGTATGTTAATGTCCAGATATTTGTAGATTTTTTTTTCTAGATATCACTGTTTCCTGGTTTTATTTCTTTGTGATCAAATGACAGACTTTATGGGTATCAAGCCCTTTAAATTTACTGAGGTTTCCATTACAGTGCAGAGTATGGGCCATCTTGCTGAGGCAGGCAGTTTTAGAAATGACCACTAAAACATGGCTTTGAATATACAGTCAAAATCAAGAATGGTTCTTGCCCTTTTGCCCAAAGAGGAGAACCAGAGCTTTGAGAGGCGGACATGCTCCAGGTGAAAGTCAGCTGAGTCATGGGCTTCTGGATGTCCTTGGGGTAGTTCTGTCTCCTGTGCAAGGATTAATGTGACACATCTAGTTGCTGTAGTCCGTGGATGGAGCTTTACTGTACCTGTCTATTTATACAGATGTCAATTCAAAGATGTGAAATAAATGGATTGGTATGAGGCTCAGATCCCTTCATATTGTGCGTTCTGAGAAGTTGGGATACTTTAAACATATTCACATAGTATTATAGAAGGATTTAAAAAATAGTCTTCTAGTACACCAGGCACTGCCTCCCAGGAGTCTCTGTGCTAGGAACAGGAAATAAGGCAGCTTCTCAAATCTGGGCTGCTTCAGAAAGGCTGTAATTTGTAGGGTATCTTCCATGACTGTCAATCAGGAGGTACAGAAAACCCCATGCAGTCACTATGAGGGATTTTTTCTTTCTATTTTTTCTTTCTCTTTCTTCCTTCCTCTCTTTCTTTCTTTTTCTTTTTCTTTTTCTTAAGAAAACCAGTCCCTATAATTTCTGTTAAAAATGAATGAGTAGCTTAGATAAAAAGACATACTTTCAGCAGGAACTAGGATGAAGAGTTTAAAGAATTTCCTGTCAAGAATATAGAAACTAAAATGCTACAGGTAAAGAGAATGTTATGACTAGATTATATCCAAGACAAAGAGTTCACTTGCAATATCATTTATAAATATCTGTAAGGCTGCTTTAACCAATGCCTTCAATGTTTAATTTGAAATTAGGTGCCTCTAGGTGTTCATGGGTTTTAATATTATTAATTCTGCACAACCATACACGTATATACAGAAAGAAATGTGTTTATATTATGTACAAGTACACATAACTGTCTTACAAAAAAAATGTAAAGGTAAAGATGCCCCACTAGCAATGGCGCAGAAGCCTTGGTTCCTAAATATGATTATCTATCAAAGGGAGGCAGAACTCACTGGAAAACCACTTGTTCCATAGATTGGGGCAAAAACTGTAAGCTAAGCCTAGAAGATCCTATGGTCTCAGAAAACAAGGAAATATAAGGGATGGCTCAGAAAGGAAGAGGGTGCAGCAAAGATTTTGTGCTATTAAAGGGGTCTTAGTGGCCAAATCTGGACAATGAGGGAAAATTCTGTGAATGATTATGAATTGTAACCCATCAAATAAATCAAACCCCCATGCTACCATAAATGAATGTTTACATAGAGGGAAAAGAGCAGTTTTCCCTTGTATAAATCTATAAAATTGTATAAAACTATAAAATTATATAAAACTATATTCCCTTGTATAAAATTATAACTTATGTGGAAAAAGGTTGATAATAACTTAAGAAACAATTATGAGACAAACAAAAAAGCAATAATGATATAATTAAGACTCATTGATGGAAGCTCAAGTCAAGAGACAAACATATAAGAACAAGGTTTTCAGGAGTTAGAGAAAGGACCAATGGAGCTGGGGGGTTTGCAGCCCCTTAGGACGAACAACCATGAACTAACTAGAACCCTCAGAGCTCCCAGGGTCTCA
>NW_022196896.1:90313178-90349084 GCF_008632895.1 Mastomys coucha
AAAAAAAAAAAAAAGAAGGTTTTCATCCTCTCAGAGGACAAACACCCCAACCAGACTTTAAATCCAAAGACAAAAATGGCAACTGCACAGTGGGTCAGGATAGTGGATACCACCTGACCGGCTTGGTCACAGTTCATACACCAGTGACAGCGTGCACCCTCTGTATGATTATCCAAGGCACTCCTGCCCGAGATGCATCAACACAATCTAACCATGAGAAAACATCAGGCAGGCCCCAATAGAATCCATTACACAAAACAACTGGCCAGTTACAAATGTCAAGGTCATAAACCATAAAGAGACGCCGAGAAGCTGTCACAGACTAGAAGAGAAGATGTGACATTTAAATACAATGGCTCTTAGACCAATAAAATATTGGTAAAACAATGCAATTCAAATAAAGTATATAAGCTAGCTAACGGTATTTTTCCCAATGATAATTTCCTGGTGATGATGATAATACTATAGTCAGTTACACAGAAGGGAAGGGAAGAGTGAAATAGAGCCACCATCAGCAAGCTAGTAATGTCTCTAGGCTATAAATCTGAATAGAGTTCACATGTTTCCTCTCTATTCCAGTGGCACTCCAGCCACCAAACTCCAACAGATGAGCTCTGTGAAGACTGTGATATACCAACGCCGAAACGTGGCTTCCCTGCCTAGGCTCCTAGGAAATATCATCTGTAGAGGCCTCTGAAGCTATCACCCTAAAAGCTCCTCTAATAACTCGCTCCATGCTTTCAGAGCCCTTTTGCTTGTTGAAACCAGCTTGTTAAAGGTAATAACCCAAGACCTGGCTTTAGAAAAAGAAAGAAAGTGCGCTGGTGATCAGACTCCAAGGGGTAAGGCGCTGGCGGCCATTACTGATGATCTGAGTTTGGAGTGTGATTCTTAGAACCCATGTTGTGGCAAGAGTGAACTGATCTCCACATGGGCACCTGACATGACCACCCCCACCATACACAAACACACACACACACACACACACACTAAATGATACACATACTCTGCATGATAAAAAAATGTATTTTAAAAAGAAAAGACTTCAAGCCTGTTACTGCCATACCCTCTGCTTCTATGACAAGTTCCAGAAACCAAAGTTGAAGGAAAACAGCAAAATTCCAGACTTGTAGCATATAAACCCATCAAAACTCCCCTCCCACTGGTAGTACACAGTTACTGTCCTGGATTCAAGAGAAATGTAAAATACTTGGTTATATGATGCCAAAGTCACCAAATGGCTTTTGTTCAACCCATGCCTACTGCATCTTAAACTACCCCCAAACCTACTAATGCAGAGGGCAAACTGTTACCATCTCCCCTCAACACCTCCCTAAAGGGTTTCTCTCACTCATTTTTCATCTTGACTTTCCCCAAGTCCATATACTTGAAGCGATCTTTCACCTAACCTCCTATTAATCATTCTTCACTAACATTTCAGTATGGAGTCAATCTCCCACAGGAAGGCTGGTCTACAAAACACAGAACTGGGAAAATGGACTGATTGCCAAATGTTGAAAGACACTCTTCCCCAAGCCTGGGCAATGAAACATATCTGCTCAATGCATCTAAGTGCAGACACACTGGTGGGGTGTCTGGATGCTTAAGATTATGATCTTAAAAGCACGAAGTGCAGACTCTAGCCTAGGCTCCTGGGGTCCACCCCCCATTAGAGACCTTTTAGGGCATAAAAAAAGTTTTAATTTTTATTCTGGGTCTCAATTTGAAAATGAGATGAAGACATAGGTGAAATACTTTTGCTACTACTTAATAACTGGCATGACAAGTAGCCTGAAGTCTTTGGATCTACATATTCAAGATGGCAAGTTAAATAAGGAAAAAAAAAAACAAAGGAAAAGAAATTGCATTTTCCTAATGATTATTTTTCTGGAATAATGCAAAGTCAAAGAAATAAAAGGCCAGCAGTCAATACCTAATTTGCTAATCAATCCATGGTCATTTGTGATCCTCTTGCCAGTTGTCCTTCCTCACAGTAATCCCACTTCCCTCATCTAAAAGGTCAAGAGTTAAGCCTACACAGAGAGAAGACAATTTTAAGAAAGCTGCAGAAACATGGAGAAACCCAGCTTCCCACTTCTGGAAACATGCAAAGCTTCCTCTGAGATCAAACTTTGACCTGGCGTTGCTCTTAATGATGGTAATGATCAGTGATGACGATGCTCCTGGCAAGGAAGGGGTGAACTTTTGTTCCAAGCAAGAATGTTCACCCAGGGAATTACACACAGGTGAGCTGCACTTGGCTGCCCATGGGAACCTCTTCCTGCCAATTATTATATGCGGTTTTGCCACGTGCTATTAGCCACAGTGCCAAAGTCCCTAAAGAGTCTCATGGAGAAAAAGAGGGGAGCAACCTTTTGCTTTCTCCTGGGAGGGCCCTAAAACTCACAGTTTGTGTGTGTGCTTTGAAATCTTCAGACACATCCCAGAATAGAAATTCAGCATGATACCAAACAAGCTCCTGATGGGAGGGAAATCAGGTTCCTTTTCTGTAGACATTTTCTAAAATATTCTTTGTGAATGTATCAAAAAAGAATTCATCCAACTCCTAAAATCAACAAAAAGATTCATAAAGATTGATATGGGTGTGAACTTCATGGGTTTTCTCTCTCCAAAAGATAGGATCAAAGATGCTGACATATTTCCACTCTTGAAATTAGGTCAGAGTTGAAAGATGGGAAAGAACCAGTGAGATTTGGTATCATTTTTCTCTGTGGCTGGATGAGAAGAGCCACCACTGACAAACCCAGGAAGCCTATGGGAGAACCTCAATTTCCAAGCACTAGGATTCTGTTGTCTCAACATTTTAAAATGGGTTGAGGAAGAACACAATCACATTGAACATCCTTCATGGCAGAATGAGCCCATGAACTAGTGTACAATCCACCTCCTACAGCTTAGAAAGTCAGCCCCAAGACAATTTTTATCATTTCTTGATTTTTTTTTTTTTTTTTTTTTTTTGGTTTTTCGAGACAGGCTGGCCTCGAACTCAAATCCACCTGCCTCTGCCTCCCAAGTGCTAGAATTAAAGGCGTGTGCCACCACGCCCGGCTCATTTCTTGATTTTTATCACCAGCACATTAGCACAGAAAGCTGGAAAAGAATGGATTCTGCCTAGAAAACTCAAGTAAGCAAGAACAGAGTGTAAGTAAAAATCTCTTACTGCATGTTTTAGCTACTAGTTTAAAAAAAGAAAAAACCCTCATCAATAGCATACCCCATAGGTACAATAGTATTACACACGGCTGTCAGAACTGCTGAACTCCACAAAACAACCAGAGTACTGGAGCCAATGAAATTCCTCCTGACTCTTTCTCAGATCCACTGGTTGCCAGAGCTGAAACCAAATTAAACATTTCCCTCTAGCAATTTGTAAATTCTGAGAGACAATGCTGTGAAAATTAATTCTAAACAAACACGAAAGTTAGGAAATTTATATCAAAACCTCTTTAGTGTTTCTCCTTCCACCAAATCATTTCCAACATACAAAGAAAATATTTGTCTGTAAATTTTTCCTTGAGGAAGCCAGGAAGGAAGGAGATGAGATTAAAGGCCTGGGAAGAGGACAGTGTCTTTGAAATTACTTCCCCTGGGTACACGACGTACAGCATCTCAATTCGCCTTTGATCTTCTGAGGGACTTCTAGCTGCAACTCATAACGTGAATCCTACAGACCACTCTGTTCCAAATTTGACACTAAAGTCACGCAATCCCAGCAAAGCTGGTCTTTGGGTTCTTGAAGGAAGACTAGGTTTCCCTCCTTCTCCAAGGAGGAATGCCTTATCTTAGCTGTTACCATCCATTTGCAAGGTAATAGTGTCAACTGGTCCCCAGATGGACCAAGCACAAGCAGACAGACAAAACTCAGTTCTTCCTTGTTTTTCTGGTTGCTACCTCCCCAGACATATCAGTCTGAAGTCCATGGGTCTCCAGTTGGCCCTCGAGAAGGTTCCTCACTGGTCCTCAGCTACTGAACAAAAATTAAGTTCCAGCTTTGGAGTGATTAGGATACTACTGCACATGAACAGCTAGACACAGAGATGGTTCTTTGCCTCCTGTATCCATCTCTCCCAACCAAGCCACCATTTAGGATCAAACAGGTGGAAATACTAATACTATTTGCTACTTAAGTACCCTAAACCCAAGTCTCAATAGATGTCCCAATTTTAGTCATTAGTTCATTCTCATGAACATAACAAAAATCCATGCCTTAAGAGTCAAAGCCGGACAGTGGTGGCGCACACCTTTAATCTCAGCAGTTGGGAGGCAGAGGCAGGCAGATTTCTGAGTTAGAGGCCGGCCTGGTCTACAGAGTGAGGTCCAGCACAGCCAGGGCTACACAGAGAAACCCTGTCTCGAACAAAACAAAACAAAACAAAACAAAACAAAACGTCAAAGAAAATTACTCTATATACTGCTGTCAAGGGCAATGGTCTAGGTCTGAAAATTAAACAGATGACCCCCTAAGGCAGTGGTTCTCAATGTTCCTAATGCCATTAACCCTTTAATGCAGTTCCTCGAGTTGTGGTGTCCCTAACCATAAAATTATTTTGTTGCTACTTCACACCTGTAATTTTGCTAACTGTTATGAATTGTAATGCAAATATCTGATATGCAGGATATCTGATATGCAACCCCAAAGGGGTCTCAAGTCGACAATCCTAAAGGAGAATTCTCTTACAGCTGGTGGCGACGACGCTAAGTAGTTCCTGTTCTGGAAGGAGGGCTTCTCACAGAGCCCATGGACCTGGGGAAAGACCTCTTTTCTGCAAGATGTTGTCCCAAGAACAACAATGAGCCTGACGGGTTTTCAGCTTCACCATTAATTTTCCATAAAGAGCAGTTTTCTTGACGAGCGCTTGTGTCAGGCAGGGCCCGATGCTTCAGAAACCTGTAATTATTCCTGGCGCCCCACCCCCCACAGCCTCTGCACCTGTGTCAGTTCAAGGCACCAGCTGGCCACGTCTTGCCTCCTGCCTCTTAAAAGCGGGGTGGGAGGGGAGGGGCATCATTGAAAACCCAAACTCATGCTACTCACTTCCTCCAAAATGCAAAAACAAAACAAAAATTTGAAACTCACCAATCTCAATCCCTTCCTCCCCCCCAACATGCCTTGCCAAAAGAAACAAATAAACACTAATTGGCTAGAGAGCTCTCTCTCATTCAAACTAAAATTACTGAAAAACACAGTTAACGGGAAAGGTCTGACAAGGGGTTATTAATCCTGTTTTACAGCTCACTCGTACACACCCCACCCGTTCCTATTAACCCTGTAGGCACACTCACACACCTTCCACAAACTCCTTGGGCAGCCAGGATGGGAACACACGGAAACGATGACATCATCTCCCCTTCCTCTCCCAGGACACTGCTCAGCCTGACTGGGGCTACTGGGTTTCTTTATTTAGTAAAGTCATTTCACTGACTCCCTCCTAGAACACTGTTACAGACTTCTCAGTTGGGTTAATTAAATATGCCCTTCCTCTTATCTCTCTGTAGTACACACATACACACACACAATTACTTCTTTGACTCAAGGCACCACTGCACACATGTACCGGGCCCTCTCCCTCTTCCTCTCCACGGTTTGAATTTCCAGAGAAGAGGAAATTCAAAGCCCACTGGGGCCCTCAGTGACCGATGCAATCTAGTTGTTGACAATCACAGAAGGCACTCAAAATACAGCTTCCAGGACCCTCTGGTGTGGAATGTTACAGACGATGCAGGGTACAGGAGAAATGGTCTACTTCCCCAGACCATGGAAAATGGCAACCAAAGGCACAAGGAAAGCAAGCCCTCAACAGTTGTGATTCTGCCTGTGAAATCAATTTCCTAAAATATTTAAAATGGCCGCATGACAGGGCAACTTCAACCTCTCTCAGCTCAGTATTCTCATCTACTGGAAGCATGGGCTGAACTTCTGCAGTATGCACAGTCTGTGGGGCTCAGATGGCTTGAAATAGCAACGGGAAGATTAAAGTAAGACACCCCCCCCCCCCCCCCCCCCCCCCGCCCCGAACGTGGAGAGCAGGGTCAGAAGCATGAGACGCTCACTGTCAATAGTGTGGTGAACGGAAGGGGTTTGGAAGACCCGGACGGTGGCATGAGACCTGCCTCTGAACAGGAACTTCAATGCCTCTGACACTCAGTAATTCTGGTCTACAGAAGACTATACAGTCTTGTATTTCTTGGCTCCTTGAGGCTACTGATTTCATCAGTAGCTAAAATGAAAATTTAGCTAGAGTATGAGCGTGACAAAGACATCTGGTCTCATTCCTGACTTGTGACCTGCCATGTAATTTGTTTAATGAGTGAATAGGTGGGGGAATGCATGCGTGAGTGAGTGAGTGAATGAATGGATGGATGGATGAATGAATGAATGAATGAAGCAACTATGATTAAATTGAAAACCCATCAGTGATCACAATTCTGGAGACAGGAGTCCAGGAGTATGGTGAACTCAAAAAATTCTTCACTGAAAAACATAAGAGACAGGGTGGTTGTCCCTGCTTTAACTGTAAGCATCATGTCTGCTTCAGGGCTTTTGAGGATAACTTTATATGTTTATAGTATAGAACAAATCTCATATTCTAAGCTGAGAGGAAATTTTATTTCATGGAGTAGCCCTGGAATAGGTACCTGAGTGGAAGGAAAACCCATTTTCTTGGCCCAACAGAGTTGCCATCTCCCCTTGGCCACCTCCTCCTTCTCTTGCTTCTTAAAAAACACCAAGAGGAGCAGGGTGGACAAACAGACACCATGTTCTTCTTGTCTCCCTCCCACCCCACAACTGATCAAAAGAACCCCAGCCTACGAATCTGGTTCACTATTTACTCTTTCTGGTCTCACCCCTCAGCTTTCCCCAAAGCAGGGGTCCACTTGCTTCTCTACAAAGCATGTGAACAATGCGTTCAACAGCTGTTCAAGCGTCCGCTGCTAAATTCACCAATGGCCTGCCATCCCCTACTGCTTCACTATGGCCCCTGCTGACCTGTCTTTCTCCCTGTCTCTCTTTCATTCACTGCATTCCTTAGGCAGACATCATTCTAAGACCAAGTACCTTTCCAAACCCTAGTACCTGCCCTCCGACTACCCAGTATGTGGGCTCCTGGGTTCCTGCACATCAGCACTGTTTAACCTGTTATGTTTCAGTTCTTTGTTACCTACACACACAGCCCTTCTCTGGCTTGCCTGAACGAACCAACCCAAAACACCCCCCATCCATTCATCTCCATACTACTTCGTTTTACTTGCAATTTAGCGTTTACCAAGTCCCAGACTGATCGCAGCTCTCCATTTTCATGTTGAACTGCCCATCTTTCCCTACAAAGAACAGTAGTTCGGAGAATAGACTGTAATGTACCAGTTAGGCCCCAGCATGCAGCCAAATGCCTGCAGAAATCCTCCAAGATATTCTGGTTGAATGAACAAATGAAGATTATGTTTCAACTTGGAATTTTAGGTAACGCTTGAGGCGATCTCTTGAGCCAAGAAATCCATCCTAAAATGCTGTCCTATTGCTTTGAAAGGTACCATCATTTCACCTAGAAGGCACCTGCTGCAGATTCACACTCATCCAACAGGAGGGAAACAATCTCTTCTGAAGACAAAGACTTGGCTGCTCATCCTGGCCCATTCCAGACAGATGCAAACACCTGCCTGTTTCTTCTCTGCAGTCCATATTGCATCATGAACTTCTAGTGCCACTCAGACGAACAAAAATCACCCCTCTCAGCACCTGCATGATGGAAGCTTATTAACCGCTGTCCCCGGGGGGCAGTGGGGGGGGGACAGGATAACAACAGAGAGGCTCAACCCACTCTATATCATTTATTCCCGTTTCTGCCATCACTAATGGGATGTCCATGACAAAGGCAACTCCAACCATTGGACTCCAAAGCATGAAGCACATAACCACCTGCCCTCCAGGATTAGCAGCTATATTAACCATCAAACCTTAAGTAAGAAATCCTTCCATGGAAAAGTCCATTCAAGTCTGGAAGTGCCCAGGAACCACCATTTTCTGCCATTCAGACTACTTCCATGGGTGAGGTCTTCAAGATCCTTTTGTTGGCTCATTTGCCTATCTTTCCCATAATTTCCAAAACATAGAAGCATTTCCTTCCCCTCTGTTCCCTTTAAGAATTTTACATAAAAAGATATCTCTACTGAGAGGCACTATTTCTTTCAAGGCATTATTCCATGGGTACAGGCTCTCAAACACTGGAAATAAGCCAAAATTCAATTAACAGAGGATGGCGTTTAATCCAGCATGAGCTGGAGGTGAAAATACTGAATAGTGTCTGTACAGGATTCCCTTGAATGAGTGTGTGTGTGTGTGTTTGCATGCACACCACTGACAGCAAGTGTATATTCTTTTTAATGTACTTTAGATGTCTCTTCCTAAGGCTGCCATTGTTGTGAGTCACAAACCTGTGCCCTTTCAAATTCATTATGCTAGGCACTAGGAATCTTTCACAGGCTGCCTGGAAACAGATCAAACAGAAAAGAAGAGATGGTTTTCCATCGTGTAAGGAAAAGTAAAATTGTGTGTGGCTCATTTCTGTACCACGTGTGAAGACGGTACAGGTTTCAAATTAACTATCCAACTCAACTTGACAGGGAGACTCAACTGCTGGGCCCCTGAAGTTTGGATTCCTGTCACTCTGGCACCTCACTTAACCTTAGGTGGCTTGACTGATCTTGGATGACATGCACTTTCAAGCACACCAGACTCTCATTGAAGAAGAGACACTAATTTGAATCATCACTGCCGTCCGCCCTCTCTCCCCCTTTGTTCCTGTCTGAACCAATTTCCATAGAGTTTCAGAGACACCATCAGCCCATGTGAAGGGGAACTCCCAAAGGAATGAGAACTGCATTAGCCTCGGAAGGGAAATCTAATTTCCAATCCAGTTGCTTTGTTGTTTCAACCTCCAAGGAAGGTTGCTACGTATGCACAACCCAAATTAAGTTTTAAAACATTACCATGATAAAAAAATTAATAATAATAATAAAAAACTCTCAGGAGAGAAAAATGGCCCTTGGTACAAATCTCCTTATACAATGAAGGTTGGTGCCACGGGACTTTGTGGGTGGTCTGAACTTGAGGTTTCAATCATTTCAGCCAATAAAATAGTTAAGAACATTTCAAAGCATTGCACAGGACACTTAGCAGTTATAGTGAACTAATTCTTAGTCAAAGACGGTATTCACGTAAGATTTCTAAAATTATTTTGTTGACATACCTCACAGAAATATACTATAATGGCCCAAACTACGGATTTCTCTTTGGTATGGCAAGATAAGTCAACGTGATTTCCTAGTACCTTACTTACTGGAATAAAGCTCATGGCAAGACACCAGGGTGACTACATCATTAATTAACCTGAACCACATACCGGAACATCACTGCTAATAAAACTCACCTATAAAGAAAACATGTTTTCTCTACTGAGAATCCTGGAATGTAGGCCCCGGCAGAGCCATTACCTTAATTAAGGGGAATTTTGATGTTTTGTACGAATGTCTTATCATTGCAAGTTTGGTCAGATCTGGCTTGATCTTCAACAACTTATTGTTCTTCCTTGCATATGACTCATTTTTTTGGAAAAAAAAAAAAATGACATCTGCACTCTCAGTGTTTGTTAATGTCCCCATGAATGGAAGGGTCACTATCTACAGAGTTTTTAAAAGTACACTGTGAGCTGATATCCCAAGATTTACTGATTCAGAAATCTATAGAAACCTTCCATTTCTCTCGAAAAACACAAAACCAAAAACCAAGCTGGCAGACAAGGAACGAAGTCATAACGAGGACACAGGTAAGTGTAGAACTCTGCAAATTCAATTCGCACAATGTGAATCACATGACCTTTTTTTTTTTTGTCAAACAGAATTCAGAACAGAATTAATGTTCTGAAAACCATCTAAAAATGCTTATCAGTATTTTTCACAATCTCACACCTGGGAGTTCCTTTGTGAGGCCCTATAGGCTTCGAGGATTAAAACTCCAATTTATAGGACATCTGACCTAGTAAGAAAATTGGTATTTCCACAATTACACAGCTAAATCACCAGTAAAACCAGAAATAGAATCAAAAGGTTTCTGCCAGATAACAATTAGGTTCAACAAATCTACTCCACCCTGGACTGCTGATCAATGATCTGAGTGGGGTCTAAAACTTCAACACAGGATCATCCCTTAGAAATGTTTGAGGAATAAGCATTCCCAACGAGGGAATGGGATCATCCGAACAAACAAACAAAAACAAACCAAAATAACAACAAGAACAAAAAAATAGATCCCAAACCCCAAACCATAAGCTTTTGACTACTACTTTTTTGGGGGTGGGGGGGGTTGTTTTGTTTTGTTGCTATTTCTGATAAAATTGGGATGGGTGGCCTTGGTTCAGAAAATACCCCAGTCCTCCACGGTCATTCCATACTTTGGTGAAACCACTGACGGCAAACGGGATTTAGTCATTTTAACCTCACAACTTCCAGTGTAATCTGTTGAGATGTAAAGAAATGAAACTAGTATAATTCCTTAATATGTGGCCAGAGAAAAGTTACATAGCATGCTGAAGGCCTCATTTTACTTATTTGATTAAGGCCAAACATATATGAACAAACAGGTATAATAAAGGAGAGTTTTGAGCCTACTATCCAACATTGTAAACATACCATCTGACTTGAATAAATAATTTTTTTTTAATTACTAAAAATATTTTCCCTCACATTGCCCTTCAAAATAGTGGTTCTTTTTTCCTTTTCTTTCTCTCTTTTTGTACACATTTAGGTTTTTGGGTTGTGTGTGTGTGTGTGTGTGTGTGTGTGTGTGTGAACATGCCATGGCAGATGTGTGGAGGTCCAAAGACAACATATAGGAGCTGGTTCTGCCTTTCTCCCATGTGGGTCCTAGGGACTGAACTTGGGACATGATGCTTGGCCGCAAGCACCTTTACCCCTCGAGCTATCTCATTGACTCACTTGGTTCATTTTTAACAATCACTCATTCATTTTGTTCAAGAATCAGAAAAGGCAGCTAGCAAAAAGAAACTCAGGAAAAATGGCATTAAGAGGAGGGGACTGGAAAGATGGCTCAGTGGTTACGAGAGTTTGTTGTTGTTCTGGAGAATCTGGATTCTGTTCCCGACATCTACCTTGGGTGGCTCACAACTAACTCCAAGTCCAGCTCCAGGGAATCTGATGCCCTGGTCTGGTCCCCTTGAGCATCTCAACACACACACACACACACACACACACACACACACACACACACACACAAAAATACAGGAGGGAGGTGTGCTGGAGAGATCAAGTTCATCAAGCTCATCAAGTTCATTGGTGAAGAGAATAGGCTCCTCTTTGAGAGAACACACATTTTGTTGCCAGCTTCCATGTCCCGCAGCTCATAACTGATCATACCTTGAGATTCAGGGGGATCCAATGCCTCTGGCCTCTGAGGACACTTAATCTCAAGTACACATGCATACCCCTACACAGATACACACGGGTATACATTAACAAAAATAATGAAAAAAATGAGACTTTAAAAGCAATTTTTATAAAACAGCAGAGGAGGAGGAGACGAAACGGAAGCAATGGAAAACACACCAGCAAGCCTCTTCCGTTGGAACGTGAGGATGCATCAAACCTTGGGCTTTGCTTCCTACCTGGAATGTACACATTAACTTCAAAGTATCTTGTCTGTAATCATCTGGCAGTAACAGACTAAACGAGAAAATGACGTTGTAGACGAAGCTGAGTGTGCTTCAGACATGGATGGTGGCAGAGCGTCTCTGTTAGTCCTTTGGGGAAAAGGCCAACCAGACTGTCCTAAATAGCAAAGTCTTTCAACTTTGGGATGTTTTTAAAGCATATATTATCAAGGGCAAGGTGAGGCAAAGAATGTAGACCGAAGTCAAGGGAACTTTCACCAGATCCTTCTACTTAATTAACTGTGTGTGTCCTTCAGTGAGTCACCTTGACCTTGTTCAACTCAAGGTGTCAATAGAACAGACTAGCTATACACAATCCTTTTCAATATCATAAAAATCCCCTGACTGTAAACATAATAAACTTCTTATGGCCAAATCTTGCCTGTCTAGAAGAGGCTACGTACAAAGGGGATGCTACTTACCAGTCTGATCCCTCTACATATAAAAGCCCACATCTCCGGGGATCTCATAGACTTGAAACTTCAGCATCTACCCCATCTCATAGACAAAATCCAACTGGTACCCTGTGGCAGATAGTATTATTTCTGTGCATGACTGCCTGTGCAGGCATTAAGTCCTCTTTCTGATAAATCAATAGTTCTCAGATAGAAACAGGGGCCAAGGGAAAATAAGATCCATAAGTGAAAGGCATAAGGCAGAAGGGAGGAATAGGGACTATGGTAAACTGGATTGCATACACCATCTAAAAGAGAGACTACGTAGTTTCGGCTCGCTGATATCATGTGGGAAATGAAGACCCAATGGCCCCCTTTTTAAAGAAGCTTCAAATCCAAGGTTATCTAAAATCTCCTGAATATCTACATTATTAAAAATTAGAGTGTACCAGATAAGCTTATGTCATGTCCCACAGGAGGCAGACTGAGGCTTCTATTTGAAAAGAAAGGAGAAGAGGGCGAAAATCCAGGCGCATCTGTGCAGTTCTTTCCTGCTCTGGACTCTAGCTCTTAGGAAGCTACCAACTAGGAAGACCTAAACCACTCTCCCCCATTTCCTGAGGAAATGCCCCTGTGGAGGAGAGCCACTGGAAGGAGTACTGAGCACACAGCACTGCAGGCTGAAAGTTCTGTTTGATGCTCAGCAGTCCTGGCTGCAATCTCTATTCTTACTAAGCATCTCAACATAGGGATACAAACTACAGCGACAGGAGCATGGAAGTGGCAGGAGGAAGCAATGTCAACACCCAGCAACACCGAAGCTTTAAATGTCTGTTGGGCTAAGCATGGTGTTTGGCACAATCAGTGGCTGTTCAGTAAAATAACATTTATATGAAAACATCTTTATATTTAATAAAAAAAGTCATTTATGAAGTAGATGACTAGGTTTCAATATAATTTTTTTGGTATTCTATATATCTTTTATATTTATTTATTTATTTATTTATTTTTACAATTTCATACAAATTCATTGCATATGGACAACTCAGACCTCTCACCTCCCTAGTAGCCATGTCTACTCTTTCTTTTCCCTCCCCACAAATCTCTTCCCACTTTCACATTCATATCTTTTTGTTTTGTTTCAAGAACTACCAAGATTAGCTAGGGCCGTCTGTGTCTGGGGGTGATGGCTACATCTCTTGGAGTCTGCAAGGCGCAGCAGAGGGTTCACAACTAAGGACATAATTCTTCTCCTTCGACTGAAAGAAAAATGTTAAAGACTTTTATTACTGCAGCCATGTTTGCCTCTCATTGCATGTTCTTCTGTGAGGTGACTGAGACTCTCTGATAGGTAGGACTTTCTAATAGGATAATGACTTAGGATAAAGAAGGCTCTGGTAGGATGGTAGGCTGTCTATCTGAACTGTACATCACTAATAGGCATATATCTTTCACTGCTCTGAGAGTAATTCAACACTCACTTTCTGAATTTCTACTTTTTATCAGGCACCAAGGGAGACTTCAGGGGATCCTGGTCCTCCCTAAAAGTTGCCCATAGTATATTATACGGGTGTTTCTAATCCAATTATGGCAGCCAATGGTCCTTCTCCTGCTCCTGGATAGCCATTCAGGTCCAGTCAGGACATCTGGCTATGGAGCTGGGGCTGTGTTTGTGCTTAGAAATACAAACCATGGAAGGTAATCTGGCATCTGTGTAACTAGTAACTGGGATGGGTTCACTGCTGGGGCAACACAGAAAAGGAGCCACTGTATGACACTGGAATGACAAAGCCACACTTGTGGTAGACCCTGACAAATAAGAGAGCTTTTGGAGAGTGGAGGATGGGACAATGAAATTCTTGAAGGATAAGCTAGACAATGCAGGCGTGGAGGCATCAAGGCTACAATGTATACTGGGGAAAAGAGTCCCAGTCTAGGGGTTCTGATGCACATGATCAAGAAGAGCAAGGAAAGTCCCAGCAAGACCCAGAAAAGGCCAGGGACAGTCAGCTCTAGGTCACATGGCTAGTTTCCTCTATTTCTGCTGCACTGGGGCATTCTTTGAAAGGCTCTGGCTGCTTCTCGAGATGCTCCATGACAATTCAGGGAAGTAGTACTTCTGAAGCTACATGTTTTCACAAAGCCTTCTCGGACATCGCTTTTCCAGATTTATACTCCCAACACAAAGCACACTCACAACAAACACAAAATAGAATCAAAACACAGTAAAAAAGTCAACACAGATATGCATACCCCTTACCCACAAACAGCTTAAAAAAAAAAAGTTCCTAAATTAAACACAGCCCTCAATGAGCTAAGAAAATCTCATCACAAACAACCATCAGGGAACTGCCACTCACTTGTTCATTAGGTTTAAAATAAATAAAGTGTGTGTGTGTGTGTGTGTGTGTGTGTGTGTGTGTGTGTGTGCTCAAATTAGATCATGGGAATAATTTGTCCCCTATACAAAAAATTTTTCTTACAAATGAGACACTTTCCTGCAAAACCCTCAAAAAATGTTTTGTCAAAGATCCAACCACAGGTTCATGGCCTAAGTGTGTTTTTCACTTTTGCAACGTCTCACTCACTGTGGATGTTTTTCTGGCTTTCTATGCAAAGAGGAAACCTCTCCCATTCCTGTAAGCTGCAGTTTCTGACCTGACTGTGCCAGGCAACAGCACTCAAGGCTCCCAGGACCCATCACCAGATGCAGCGTGGTAGTCTAGGTCCAGCTATGGCCCCTGGTTCGGACTGTGCTACAACTTGGGTTCAATGCGGGCCATCTACGAAAGGCTCCAGGCAGGTCTCCCTCATTCACAATAGAGCGCTCCGGCATCAACACCTGACCTTTGAAACTCCAGCTCCAGCCTGCAGCTTCCAGACTGAAAACAAAAGTTCCAGGGCTGGAGAGAGTTGGAAGTAGCTTACTGCATGCTCCAGGCCCAGCCCCCACACGCTTTCCTGTGACTGCAGCCGGCAAAATCAATACAGCAGCATTATGGACTCTGCAATATCATGTGAGAGAGTTCCAATATTGCCTACAGGGAGAGAAGTCGGGGAGAGAGCCTGGCAGCTGCAAGAGAGGGTGCTGTCTACCCATCGAACACTGTCCAAACCAGGGAGGCAGCAGCCCTGAAGGGGCAACAGAGGAACCCAGTGTTCCCTTAAAAGGAAAATTCTCCGGGTCCAAATGCTGTCACAGTGCACTAAGAACAGCCACATCAGGCAAGGTCGAGGCAGCAAAGAGCTAGTATCTGGTAGCTTCTTGAATGTCAAGGAGAAAAACAGTCATGCCAAGGGGCTAAGGCAAAAGTTTGAAGCGCATCACACAAGCATGGCGTAGCCTTCATCCACAGCCGTAAATGCTTAAAGCATCTCCTGTCACTAATTTTCCACTCAAACTTCTTGAGTCGCCTTCAAGCACCAAAATGAACATTTTTGTTTGTTTGTTTTGTTTCCACCAGGACAAAAGGCAGAGGTGCTATTGTTCAATCTGTACCAAGATGCTGGCATCGCCATCTTTGAGTCATTTCCACTTTGCCTAGGACTCTCACCCCAGCAGACACCGCTCCTGCTGTTAGGTCTCATGACTCAGTCCCAGTGCCTCCATCTCAAGATCAAAATCACCATCAAAGCCCATAATACCCAGTGAAATGAGACTCCTAGTTTCTGTCTTCATGTGAAAGCACGAGTTGTCCCCCCAACACCACTCCTCAGTAGTGCTAGTGACAACTGTCACTTAAGGGTAAACACAGCAACTTTTCAGATACTCATCATTCCCCATGTCTGAGTCAGAGCTTCCCCCAGCTTCTCAGATTCTGGCTTTTGAGTCTAAATAGAAGTGGAGGCATTCCCTACTGTAAACCAGCCATGAGTTCAGTCCATTTGCTGTTAAGGGAGAACCACTTTCCCTAGAAAGGACCAAGTAGAATCAGACTCCTGCAGCCTGGTCTACTTATCAACATCTGTCAACAGAGCACAATGGATCTTGCTAATCAGGTCTCCAGCAGAACTTCAGGACTAGAACATTCACCACAATCTACACTCAAATCACCACCATGATGTCCATGAGCCACCTGCTGCTTCTGTATCTGTGGGCTTTGTTGGTACTGTTTGCCAACATATCATCAGGGTCTCCTCTTGTCTGACAGGACAAGTGATAGAGAGACACCCATTAACTTTTTCTTTTCTTTACTTCATCCCTCTTTCCCCCACACAAGGGAAGGAAAATAAATTTTAAACAACACATTGAGCCAGTGCTAATAACAACACTCAATTCTAGAATGGGAGGCTCATGTTTAGAACAACCCCTCTACGTCAGACACTAAAATCTACTCAAACACTTTATCTAAAATGGAGCAATATTTGTATACAATCAGTAGGCCTCTTTAAATAATTTCTAGATTGTACGTGCTTTGGAACTAGTCACTGGACCACATTGTTTAGGAAAGGGTATGGAATTTTTTGAGACAAGGTTTCTCTGTATATCCCTGGCTGTCCTGGAACTCACTCTGTAGACTAGGCTGGCCTTGAACTCAGAAATCTGCCTGACTCTGCCTCCCAAGTGCTGGGATTAAAGGTGTGTGCCACCACTGCCCAGCTTGACTTTTTTTTTTTTTTAAACATAGTCATGTGCACATGCTCAGTTTCAGACATTACTTTATAAAACACTTTTACCTATGGTTTAAATAGATACACTAGGCCACCATCCTGGGAGTATGGAGCGTGATGGCATCTTTGTTTAGCAACATGCAGCTAAATATGGAGAAGGGGAATTTATACAACCTAAGGAGACTCAAAATAATGAAACGCAGATGCTCAGGAGTTCCAAGAATTATCACATATTTGTTCCATTTTAGAGTCTTTCTGAGTAGTAACTATAAACTTCTGGGGAAAGTTCTGGGAGATCAGTTTTGGGAAGATGGGTAGGAAAGTTCCTTGGCTGTGTCAAACGCATCTGTGGACACCATCCACTCTTGGCAGCCTGCTTTCCTTCTGTCCCAAATGACACTCTACTCTTCCCTATTTATTTTCTTCTCTTCTTGTTCCACCTCTACACACTGAGCTCCGTGAAGCAGGGACAATGCCCCTTTGGTTCACTATGGTGTCCTCCACACATCACACAGGGCTTTAGCCCTATTGTGGAAGAAAGAGAAGGAAGAATCAAGGGATGGAAGAACGAAGGAATGAAAACAAAAAAAGGGAAATCCTGAGTTATAGCTGCAGATGGAGCAGGCTTCTCTTGCTGGTTGAGCATCCACAGGTTTACAGTGAATGCGTATGATCGTGTTCTCATGTGTTCACTCACTGTTGGCGGATGAGGGACTAGGGGGAGGATGTCAAGTGAAAAAGAACAGGCAAGTAGCAGTTGGGCAAGCAAAAGTGTGGAAAGCCAGGGACTCCTGTGTTCTTGTTGCTCTAGTTATACTACCCACCCACTAAGGCTCCTGCCAAATGCTCCTCTCATTTTCCCTCCATTTTTAATTTTAGGCAAAGTCCTTCCCTAAATCATTCCCTTTAACTAGCTCCATTCTGCCACTCTCCCAAATACTAAGGAAATATTCCCTTGAGCCCTACTCCCGAGCAAGGCCAATGTCTACCGGGGCTGACTTCTAGTCCCCTTCTCTGCCCCAGTGATCCTTGTGTCCCCCAACTTTCTCTTCACATTCTCTGGGAAGTTCTACCTTATTTTAGTCTCCATTTTCTTCTGGGAGGTCTTTCCCTTGTCCAATGATTCTATGAGACCTTCACTGACAAGGAAATTCCTTCAAGGTACCTTGGAAAACTCAGCTAACCAGAATTCCTTCTACTCCCTTCACCTCCTGCTGCCCAAAAGAAATGAAAAAAGAAAGAAGAGACAAGGGGTCAGTGCACGGCTCACCTGTCCTGTCCTTACCCACCTCTACCTCTCCCTAGAGAGCTGTCTTCTCCTAAGTCTACCCTATCACAAGCCAAGACACAGTGACTCCAGTGAACCCAGTGAGAGCCGGAATGATGAATGATACACATCTGTCCGATGGTGGCCCAAGCTAGGGAAAGAAGTGGTTAGCGCAATGGATGTGGGACTACATTGCTCCTGCTAAGTCTGTGTGCAGCCTGATCAATAACACAGCTGGTACTTGACTTGCACCTGTCTTGCTCCTGTGTCTTCTCCAGGAAAGTTCCATTTATTGCCCTTGCTGAAAAGGCAGCAATTACTATTACAGGGCTCTCTTAATGGTCCAGACCACCTAAGAACCTTGCTACCTTGTAAGCTAACACATAAGATTTAAAACACACACACACACACACACACACACACACACGTGCACACACACAGGAATAGGAAAACATAGCTGGTTCATCATTCTATCACCTAGACTGCTCCTTAAAAACATAAAAGTACCTTCCCTGAGTTCCTTGTATAACTCTTCCCCTTCCCCCAAACTGTCAATAAATGTTCTCACATGGTTTTGACGGAAACTTTATGAATATCAGCATCCACAACAGATATTTTTTATTACTTTTTCTTCTCTCGTACATAGAAGGAAAGTGACTGGCTTTTCATTTTAACAGCTGGAAGGTACAGAGCAGCCCGTCTCCCACCTCAGCCACAGCCCTTATTTCTCATAACAGCGTGGTTTTTCTAGGCATTCCCTCCTACCACACCCATACCTCCTAAGAAATGCCTCAAAATAAAACAAGTCTTAGGATGAGTGTTTAGGCCCCATTGGAGGAAGCTGGGTAAAGGACACATAGGTCTCTTTGTGCCCTTTTTACAACTTCCCATGAGTCGGTAATTATTTCAAAATAAAAAGTTCTTCAAAAATGAAGCAAGCCCAGGCTTTTAAGGGCCAAGGCACAGTGGGGAGCCCCTAATGTAAGAGAAAGGGGACCTACTTAGGGAGAGCAAAGATTTACAAACATCACCACCCCTGGCCTGGCTACTTCTATGGTCCCTGGGCCAGGGTGACAAAGCCAGCCAGTTTTTGAACTATTTTAGGATATATTTAATTTTTTTTTTAAGAACATAACAGTGTTTTCCAATGATGCTAACTGTCATAGTTATGAGCTTTGAATGTTGCTGCTTGATCCGAACCATTTAACACTTTTAAATAGTTGAGCCTCTTTATCCTCTCTTAAAAATCAAAACCAAACCTACGAAGCACACAATTATTTAAGTTCACAGAGAAAGATACTGCTCTCCAGATGGAGTTTATCCAACTCACAACTCAAGCATTTTATGGCCACACTTGTCCAAAAATCATATTGGTAGTTAAACCTAGTTGCATGCTCAAGTGTTTTGTTACATCCCTAATGCCACTGTTGAGGTGGAAGCTGAGCTAAATATATGTCCCAAGAAATCCCTGGTGTAATGGTCAGGAGGCTGACGACTACTAGCCCAGCTTCACCTCCCATTCCTCCTAGAAATCTACAGTCTAGACCAATGGGAGCTGTGAACTTCAGAGACCCCCACTGGGTTCTACCTAAAGTCTGTCTACTTTACTGACAGACCAAGAAAGTCCTGGGAGATGACACAGCTGCCCAATGTCATCCTGAAATTCAAACTTTTGTTTCGAAAGGACATGAAGGGACAGATCTGCCAATGCCGAAAGATAAATGGGCTAAATGCCCAACGGCCCGGTGTCCAAGCCCAGCCAACAGTGTTTATTTGAACATTCAATATTTTTATTCTACCTTTGTTTAATAACCAGGGGACTACAATGCTTAAATTCTGATTGCTTTCTTTTTTAAACTGTTTAGTTCTCTTTTTAAATTGCTTAAATTGCTTAAATGTAGTTCCTCTTGAACTCTGAGATCTGTCAGATTTTTGGGGCCCTCATAGCAGCATCTGGCTGGCAGTGAATGGTAGCCTCCCCTTTAAATGGGCAAATATTATACACAGCCAATGTTACCACCTCTCCTTTAACTTTCACTCTGCCAGCCTCTCTCCTTGGCTCCAGCACTCTTTTCATTTGCTAATGTCTAGTTTGCCAGGGCAAGAATCTCCTTCCCTCTTCTATCCCCCAAACTGTTCTCCACTGTCTAAATTCTTGGTGCTCTTACCATGTGCCACATAGCCAGTCTTTACGGTACCACCCTTCTGCCCGACCCCCGTGCAATGTCTTTGTTTTGCTTATAGCCACAAGAGAAAAGAAATGTCTCAACTCCCCTCTTGTTCTACCTACAGCATGTGCACTTTTCAGCAGCCTCGAAAGGGCTCATCTCTGCCTTCCCCGAGGTTCCATCTAGTTGGTTTCTTAGACAAGAATAAGAAATCAGAGTCAGCGACATGGCTCACTGGGTCAAAAGCATTTTATGTGCAAGGCCGACAAGATAACCTGAGATCAAATGCCTAGAACCTAGGTAAAGGTTGAAGGAGAAAACTGATTCCACAAAGTTGTCCAATTACCTACACAGGTTCTCGTTCTCTCTCTCTCTCTTTCTCTCTCTCTCTCACACACACAAAATAATAATTAATAATAATAATAATGTTTAAAAATCTTGTTAAAAAAAAGAATAAGAAATTAGTGGCCCATGCTTTGGTTACAGGACACTAAAACATCAATCTCAAAATGAATAATAAGCTTCCTTCCTGCTGGCTAGCTTTCATAGCCAGAAGGTGCCATAGAGGCCACTGGTAGAGAAAAATCAACAATGAACTTACCTAGTTGTGAACCCTGCATACTGCAAAATCCTTCCCAGCATGATGTACCAACTGGTAGCATGACCATTACAGAAGTAACCAACCACCTTCTGATTTGATTTAAAGTCCACTCATGCCTGACAGTGTGCAAAAGCCAATAAGCCCATAGCTTGTCCAAAATCCTACAGCTTGGTAGGTCCCAGGCCTTAATGTAGAACTTGCTGGTATTGTTTTGCTAAATGCTCATGTTGTCAAAACTGCCTTCTAAATATTTGTTTATACCCACAGATTAGATAGCTCTGAATTTTGGTTAAGAGTGCCTTTTTCCCTAAGCAGCAGTCGATGCCAAGGCTGATCGCTGGTCACTGATCACCGAGACTGAGTGATTGTTGAGTGCTGGCATAGTTGGCTTCAGCTGTCAACGGCACAAACCTAAGGTCAGCTGAGAAGAGAGAACCTACTGAAGAATTACTCAAATCAGAATGGCCTGTGGACATGTGTGTTTAGCATTTTCTTAATCAGTGCCCAGTCCACCGTAGGAGGTTCAATCCCCTAGGCAGGTGGGCCTACAGAATAGAGTTACTGAGCAAGCAGAGGGAGCATGCCAGTAGGCAGCATTTCTCTATGGTTTCTACTTCTGTTCCCACCTCCAGGTTCCTGCCTTGAGGTGGGATGATGACAAACTATATAACCTGTACACCAAAGAAACCATTTCTAAGTTGGTTTTGGTCAGTGTTTGATCACACCAATAAAGATTAAACTAGGACAAGTGCTGAGCTCTAAGTGGGACATCTATACCAACCCCTACCCCTTGACTCAGAGATTATCATGGGGAAGGAGAAGAAGAACGTTAGAGGGAGAATAGGGAGAAGCATTGCACAATGCTGTCTCCTAGATATGGCAAGACTGCAGTACTTGTGACCTCACAGCAGCTATGTATATGGTTATCTGCAGAAGATCAAACAAGTCAACACTACATTAGCAAGCACCCAACCCTAGCTGAGGAGCTGTTGGCAGCTGGCGGCAGGGAGAGGTCAATTTTCTTCTGGGGTATGGTCCTGGCAGGATGTCTGTGCTCCTGCGGGTAGTCCCCCAAATTCGTCCATATGCAGGCAGCACAAACTGAACTCACTTATTGGGGGGGGGAGGGGGCAAGAGGGTATGAAAGTGGGAATGGGTGTTGTTGGGAAAGACCTAAGAGGAAGTAAATTGATCATATATAAAAGTGAGAAAAATACATTAAAATATGATTAAGAATTGGTGGGATTTCTTGTCTGTCACTGGTATTAAACAATTTGATAAAGAGGAAAAAAAGGTAAGCCATATAAATACCAATGCTTCCCACTCAGAGACATCACTCTCACCATGAGCACTGTCATTAGTTAGGTTCTTTGGGGTACCAGACTCCCATTAAAAAAGGAGTCTTCAGGGACACCTCACACATGTCCATGCCTGCCCTTTTAAAAAAAAAAAAAGATCTGTGAACTGTCTAAGAAGTGACGGTCAACCCCTCCTGTAGCACTGGCCACTGTAGCTACAGCACTCCCGCTATGTCCCTGGTGACAGGAAGACATAAGAGAGTCTCTCCCAGAAACCCAGAAGTCACCTCACTCCCCAGTGCTCCAGGGGACACAAAATGAAAATGTCCCTAGTATCTGACACTTGATTCTCAAAGGCTTGTCAGCACAGGACCCATCCTGATCAGCAGATAAACCTGAGCCTCAGCCATGAAGACCTCATGGGGCTTGGCCCGTGCAGTCCATGTAAACTCTACATCCTTTCCTACCAGCAGTAACCCCATCCAAGGTCAATATGGCCCTCCTATCAGAGAGTTAGTTCACCCTGCAGTCCTACCTTCAGTTATTCCCACCAAAGTCAACTCTGGCTGAGTCAAGAGGCCCTAATCCAGCTAGACACATGCTGCTCTGGGCCTAGCTTAGAAGCGAGGGTAGTAGAAACTTACAAGACTTAAGGGAAACAGGCCTCTGCAGGCCCAGTAAGTCCAGGACTTCCTACCCAGGTGATTTCCCATCTTATCATAGAACAGCATGTGACAGTCTACACTGTTAATGAGTCACTTAGCCACACAGGTCTGCCTTCAGAAAAGAGCTCTCACTTCCAACCCCAAACCTTTCTTCATCTCTGCACACACACACCACTCTACCAGACAAGACATGTGCACACACCTACCACAGTCCAGAAAACAGGAGACTCGGGCATCATGTGATGACATAGAGCATGCTTATATCTATGCGCCGCCACTCAGGACGGCAATCCTGTTATTACAGCGCCTGCACTGCAGATGGGCAAAACAATTTGATGGTTTGTTGTGGTTTATCCTCAGATTTTCCACGCCACCATCACTTCAGTCTCACCCACAATTCACATTTCTATCAAGTCAGGAAACCTATCAGTCGCGTCATTCCTTACTAAAGCTGCACGTTTTAAAATTTCTTACTAAAAATGTCCGTTGATATGGGACAATCATAAAATGAAAAAAACATGAGTTAAAACAAATATTACAAACTTTGAACCAAATGTCTGCCGATCAGATAACCTGTTCTCTTCATCTTAACTAGTAATAACGGTGTTAGTAATACAATGAAAAGAAAGGAAAGAGGGAACAGTATTAGAAATATGATCAAAAGAAAGGAAAGAGGAAGCATAGAAGGACAGAGAGGCTAAGTCGGGAGCTACTCCAAAGCTGACTTGCCCTTTGTATTAGAAGGATGTAAAGAAGCTGAGAGTGGAATAAAACTGTCTCCCAAGGTGATTCTGTGTTATTTAGCACCGTGCTCACAAAGCCCCTCGGAGGGCAACCTCCCCTCCCTTCCCCTCAGCATTGGCTTAAGTAAGCCGTGCTGAACCTGCCCCTTGCACTGTGCTAACATGCAAATGCGTTTACATTACTGCAAAGGGGATTCTTGAGAGACCAATCCTGGCTTGGACTTAATGACCCTTAAAGCTCAGCCGGGTTATTTGCAAATCAACGGGGAGGAGAAGGGAGGCCGAGAAATGTCTGGAGCTCCTAAAGTTTTAATCCTCATAAACCTGGATCTTATGGTGCAAAGGCTTGAGGAAAAATTCAACAGGCGTACATCTCTGGTAGAGCAAAGGGGCTGCACTCCGTTTCTAGCTTGTAGGCTCCTTTCATGCCCGCATCCTATCTATTATCCCTTCTTCCCTTCTTTTTCTCCTTCCTCGCTAGAAATATTTCTAAAACATTTTCATTCTCACAGTAATATAAATGGCACTTGGAGTTGAAAACTTGTTCAAACACATACAGATAGAGAAAAGGAAAGAGGGAAGGAAGGGGAGGGGGAGGGGGAGAGGGATATTGAGACTGACCTTGAGTCACCATTTAGCAGTCAGGAATTTTACAAAAGAAAAAAAAATAAAGATTGGAGAAAAAAAGGGGGGGGGGAAATACTTCATATTATGTTAGTCAGAGGGGCAGCTTTAAAGAGGGTAAAAATGACCCTGAAAAAGAAAAGTCCCCATCTGGGCAACAATAGGGAAATCCTTAGTAACACAAGGAAGCCAATATAAAAGAATAATTCCTTTAAGCACCCCTAATGTAGAATAGCATCCTGAAAGCACTAGAACATGAAGGCCAAGTGGCGTGCTGGCAATTTGTGGAAGACAGCAGAGCACTTCAGACTTGGAAAGGCCTTTATTATAATACTGGGACTTTTTACAAAAAGAGCATCACTTCTTTAAGTAAAATAAGTCCCACAAAGTCAACTTCAACAAAAAAGAAAAAAGAAAAGAGGAAAAAGGGCAGTTAAAGGAGAATTCTGTACATGTTTCTACATCAGGGCTTCTAAGAAAACCGCTGAAATAGTTATTCTGACATACACACACACACACACACACCACAAAAAGTGTTTTCCCACCATTTTTGGTTTAGTCTCTGAAAGAGGCTAAGGAAACCATGACAAAAGCATTTTTTGTTAATGAGCATGCAATGCCTGATTGGGGAAAAGAAAAGATTTTAAATGGTTTGTTTTGTTTTTATAAATCTCACTTAATTTTATTTAATAATTTATTAATTTTAATTTTCATCATAAATAGTACTGAAGGGGCCGAGGAGTTTTGAGGTTTTTTTTTTTCCTTTTTTTAAAAATTCCATTTTACTCTCACTTAAAACAAGAGGGAGGCTCCACACTCAGGAAACTCAAAGTCAGTTTCTTTCCAAGTTGGAAAATGTTGCAGAAACTAAGAAAGAATGAACGTCAGGAGCAGCCATTCTGCACAGGCGGGGGAGGGGCAAGACAGATGGTCTTTTTCCACCCTGTATTTCCATGATCTACAACAGAACCTGGATGACCAGGAAAAAGTGAGATGCAATTTGGAAATTGCCTTGTAAAATAGAATCAGTCCCAAACAAAGGCATTCAACAAGATGGAGAGATCAAAAAGAAAATTAAAATGGATCCTGAGTGATGGAGAAATCAAGACTGTCCTTAGACAGAAGCTGTTGGGAGGTGACAGTGTCTCAGAGTGCTACTAGCTTGGGGGTCAAACCCAAATGCAAGCTGCCTGGGCCTGTGATCACAAATGAAGGGGGATAGGAAGATGGGAGAGGAGGTTAGCTTGACAAGTATGTCTAAACACATCTAAAGTACAGAGAATATTGGAATATGAATACTAGCCAAAGAAGATACAGCTTCAAGCCAGTGAGTTTCCTGTTTGTGTCTGATAATATCATAGCTCCTAGCTCTAACTCCGTAGTAAACCTTAGGAGACTGAAGAGGAGAAAAAGCCTTTGGAGGAGAAACACAAGAAGAAAAGCTGTACACGGCATAGCCAAATGCTAGAACTATGTTGCACATGGATGCAAAGTTAAGCAGAAAAATTAAATAACATTAGGAGGAAAGTCCTCTTCTGGTTCATGTATACTTCATTCAAATGACTCACTGCTTCAAGAACAAATTAAATTATACTCTAGTTAAATGAGTTACAGAGAATGGGGGTGAGATGAGGAGGAATTTGTGCTAGAGAGAAAAAAATAAATAACTTCAGTGGTCAACTGTGACATTAAGTTAAAAAATACCCTCCAAAAAACAAGATCCCCAAAATGCCAAAAACAAAAACAAACATCAAAACCTGTTAAATCTAAACCTAAACGTCTAAAGAAAGTCCTGAGTAAGATGTGGCATAGGAAGCCTGTGATTCCCATTGCGCAGACAGGAAAAGTTAGGTGCATACAACAGCTTCTCCACTGTGTGTCTGCTGTAAAATACATGATTTAAGGTCTAAGCTCAGAGTTCCTTCCAGATACTAGTCAAAGGAAGAGGTTAAAAAAAAAAAAAGGCTTTTCCATTTCTAGGTATTGGTTAATACAATAAGACAATGAATAATCTTACAAATAATTGAAAGTCTAAATCCAGGAGAAAGCAACATCCTGAGCTCTGTGCCATGGTTTGACATCTTCCTGGGACAGCCCATGACGTGAAGGAGGGATGAGAACACCTTCAGCTAGAGTCAACGAATCAAGGAACTCTTCAGAGCGGAGGTTCTTAATCTGTGAGTTGAGACCTACTGTGGTCACATATTAGATATTCAGCATATCAGATATTTACATTACAAATCCTAACCATAGAAAAGTTACAGGTATGAAGTAGCAAAAATAATTCTATGGTCGTGGATCCGCACAACCTGAGAAACTGCATTAAAGGAAGGTTGAGAACCACTGCTTCACGGAGCTCGCCACCCTTACTACTTAATGACACTCCCTTAGCCTGGTTTCTCGATCTCTAAAAACACAAGAGATGCAAAATCTACTAGAGGAAAGATTGCAGTCTACACCAGGCTGGCATCTGTAAAATAACCTCTTCATAGGTGCTGAATTAAACCTTAAATTCCAAGATATAATCTTTGAGTTTGATAGCAGTGTATGTGCAGCTATGCCCCCTCCCCAAGAGAAAACTCCCAACATGAACAACCATATCAAACGATTGCTTTTCAGAGGCCTATTCACAAACACCCCACTTTATCACAGAAAGAATATTCCTCCTGTACGTGAGTGCTTCCATTATGTCTTATTTGAAGGAGGAAAATGAAATAAAATTCCTATCCGAGATATTTATAGATCTCATAAAACCTGATTTGTTCTCAGAAGCTGCTGTAAGCTCAGTCGTCAGGTACACTGGAAATGGGAGGTGTGGTAACTAGCACTGTATTATGTTATATGTGCCTAATTCTGGCTCTCGGGGGTGGGGTAGAGAGGGGAAGGGGGAAGGGAGGGAAGAGTGGAAGTAACTTATACACAAGATGGGTGCAAAAGAAAGGGAGAAAGCTCTGATATCTGTATGAACAAGCCAAGAAAATCCCAAAGATGTCAATCACCCTAGGTCAGTTTCTGGGGTCAATGAGTTCCTTTTCCTAGTTCTAAGTACTAGGAACATTTGCTGAGTGACTTATATGCCCTATGCTGGGTCACAGAACCAGCTCTTTGGAATCAATAACTCCATTCCAGATAAGGAATAACATGTGGCAATGACCTTCTTGAGGTTCCAGATATATGTCCATGTAATTTGTGTACCACAAAACACCAGGAACCTTAGGGAGCGCCTGGAACATGCATAATTGAGAAAACCAAGGTTCAAAACATGCTGCTCACATATATCCTTACAGGTCCACTGGTACCAAGCCATACCCCTGACTTCTGTTCACATCTACTAAACTAAGGGTCAGTAGCCATAGAACACCTGAAAGTGTCGGAGGCCTATCTAGGTTTTGGATTCTGTCAAACCACTTTCACAGCATGTGATTGATTTTAGGTAAGCCACAGGATATCTAAAACCACAGTGAATCCATCTGTAAAGTGGGGACAAGCAGAAATCTGTGTTTTGCATGGTTGTGTAGAAGATAAAATGAAACAACATATATACTCAGAGGAGATAATCTCTGGGAAGCCTCTGATATGTATTAGTATTATTTTGATGTTTTGTACGACGATAAAAATAGTAACCAGATGCAAGGGGAAGACACGGGCATACTCTAACACCCCTTTTGCAACTTGTTTACTGTTCAGTCACTGTAAGATAACTGGCTTCCTCATCTTCACCTCAAGTTTCTCACCCCCCAAGTAGGAAATTCTGTAATATTTGCCTGCTTCTTACTTACACAAGAGGCCATGAGCCCCTCAGAACTTTTAACTTCAATATATCTGCTTGTGGAGATGCTCATAAACAAATATGAAACTCTTTTATCACAGAGTAAATTATCTCTTGGTCAGTAGTAAAGGCAGTAGGAATCTTGAGTCACAGGGTAAGACATACAGTTAAGGACTGACAAGTTTTGAGCACAGAATTCAGTGACTCAATCTGACACCGAGCAGGATCTCCTAGGAGTCACAGGAGAGCTGCTGGACACACAGCCCCCTCACAGACCTCCAATACCTTAGGAGGAGCTCTACCCCTTGAGCAGGCACTACAGTGCCAGATGAATAAAACATAAAGGCTCAAAATGTATAGGTAGGTAGAATCTATTTCTGCTCTTTTGTAGACTGTGCAAATCTGCTGCCTCTCCAAAAATAAGCAACAAGACGATGACCGCTCCATTGAATTCTGCTCGCTCCACCCTGGAAGGTGAACATGAGTAGGGTCAAGAGCAGGCAGGCACTCTCTTGCAGGGCAATTGCTCCATGGCTAATTGCCATTTTCACAGCTGGGCTGAGCTTTCCAAAAAAGCATCCTTCAACTGTGAGCCCTGAGCTCTTCTCCTGGTGGTCTCTCTTGCCAACCATGCCCCTTCAAAGACAGTTTATAGATAAAAGGACAAAGCTCCAGGAGATACCGTGTTGCAAACATCACAGTTTGAGAAAGAGGCATTTCTAAGGCTTCTTTGTGAATGTCACCACATGCTCATAGTCCTTACCCCAGGAGTCAAGCCTTGCATGGATCTGGAGGCTGCCTCTTTGCCTGAATGTCCTCAGTAGCAATTTTTCTGCAGTTTATTTTTGTCTCTCTTACTAGTAGAAGAATGGCTCCTTTGATTTTATATATATAAACAAAGTCTATGTCTAAACAGTGTGGTCAGTAAGAAAAATGGAGAAGTGGTACCTACTGCCTACCTGCATGATCTGACAGGCTACATACACTCATATATTTCTTTAAAACCATGGTGAGTGGTTTTAAACTGAGGTAAGTGGAAAATCATGAACGCAGACTTACCGAGGATAAATTATCTGAAATATCATATAACTGGATATTAAAGCCCAACACCACAAAGCTGCCAGAAGTGGAATTTGACCAGGTTAAGCAAACTCAGGGTGGGTCAGAGGAAATGTGAGCCAAACAGAACTGCCTTAGACACACCAAGTCTGGGAGGCCAAAATATGAAGGGCGGAACACTTGGGCAGTTACCCCTAACAAATGAGCTGGATGACGACTAGTTATCAGCTCTGTTCTGCTTCGTTAGAAGTATCTGGCAATCTTATAATCCAAATTATACAAGGCATAAAATGCTCTGATGGAAGGAGTAGGCCCCTGTAATTGGTAGTTAACCCTCTGTATATCAATGGTTCAAATCCAAGGTTGCATACTGGAATCAACTAGAAGTCTACAAATGTGAAAGTCTCATTGAGTCCTTCCCAGCAAGACCCCAATTTGCTTGGTCTATGTGACTGAGAACCACTGTTAAAAACTTAAACCATAGCCACAATAAGCAGTCAAGAAACTATGGAATTTCTACTGGACTCACTAAACCCCAGGAGATTAAATATTAAAGGGTAATTATCAAAATCATAACAACTCTGGTTTAAGCAATATAACCTAAGTGGAAAATATTAAAAGAAGAAAATAATCCTATGGAAAAAAAAGAGTTGGACACAAAATTGTGAAAAATATTAGCAGTTGTTATTGACTAAAGACAAGGGAGATAGAGGGCCAATTTCGTGAGAAATATAGTAACTATCTAAAAGTTAAAGGATATAGAATTTAGACCAGCAGTTCTCAACCTGTGGGTCGCGACCCCTTTGGGGTTTGAATGACCTTTTCACAGGGGTCACCAAGGACCATTAGAAAACACAGATGTTTACATTACAGTTCATAACAGTAGCAAATGTAAACAGTTATAAAGTAATAACAAAATAATTGTATGGCATGGAAATCACTACAACATGAGGAATTGTATTGAAGGGTTGCAATGTTAGGAAGGTTGAGAACCACTGACTTAGGCAAAGAGGAGCGTAAAGGGGATAGAGGTAGAAAAGAGCAAAAAGGAGAAGAACCCTAAATTAAAAACAAAGACATCAAAAGTGACACACCTCATTTGGATGGTATCTGTCACTCTGAAAAGCAGGGAGGATTTGCTAACATTACATGGGGACAGTCTCAGAACAACTTGATCCTTAGAAGTTTTGGACCCATCCTGTGTGTAAAATGGAGGCACTGGAGGCTTGAAAGCTGACCCCAGAAGGTGACTGAGGTGTGAAGGCATTCCCAGAGCACTGGCAGAGGGGACCAAAATGGAAGGCCAGTGCTAACATACCAAAGCCAACTCAACGAGAGAGATTAAACCCTGAGTTTATATATATATATCAACTCCTAGGATTCTTCAGTCTAGAACTTTCTTTGCTCTAGAGTATACAGAGAGGTGTGAAAGATGGCTGATCAGTTGAAGCTAGATCATAAGAAGGGTCATCGTATCCACAGAAGGTACAGGGAGGATGGAAGAAGAAAAGTCAATAATGAGCCACCCTAAAAACCCTTGTGGCACATCTCTCATTCAAAACTTAGGGCCTGAGAACAGAGCAGAAGAACATGGCTCTGAGAAAATAAGGAAGGCATCAGCTATAGGGGAGAATCTTCAGCTTCTAAGCTCTTGGCAAAAGTGAGTTCCAGGAGAGAAGGTCTCCCATCAGGCCCTGCAGGCAGTGTGAAGGGGTAGAAGAGTAAACAGAGTGAGATGACAGACGTATGAATGTCCATAGGCTGTCTGTGACATTGAACTTCCTCCTGCTTTATGAGAAAGGATAGGACCTCTTGCTTAACTTTATACAACATTCCAACCTCACGTCGACCCACATCTCCAAAGAAGTTAAAACACCTAGGAAAAGACGGTTAGGAACTGGGCCACAAACAGGTGGTTGTTTTACGCAGTCCCTTGGTTTTATGCAAGATGTCACTGTCACAGGGCCATTTCACAGTTAATGCTTTCTATATCAGCCCAGATCTGTCTTTTATCCAGCCTCCGAGAACAAACATTTTGCTACACCTGCCCACCCATTTGTTACTACTTAAAAGATAACACCCTTTTAATGAGTGGCATGATTACCGTGGGGGCTCATGCCTTTCCCCACCCATAAAAAGGACATATTTTTTCAAAATCACTATAGAGTATTGAGAGTTGGAGAAGGATGACGTTAAACCATTCTATGCTTTGATCTAGGGCCCAGGCAATGTCAATGTGTTTGTTAGTGAGTTTGTTTGTTTCATACTGGTACCCACAAGAAACAGGAATATTTTCTCGTGTTTCTTTGAGATGGTAGGATAAGAAAAAAAGCAGTGATTTCAAACTTACTCAAGTATCTGAGCCCTGGGTCCCAGAATCAGCAGTGCTAACATGAGCTTGAAGAATGTAACACTTCCTTTGGCTGTGACAGTCCACGGTGATTCAACTCCAGTACTTCAGAGTTAAATAAACCAAAACCCCTTTCAGGATTTGAAATGATAAGATTTCAGATTCTTAGCTCTGTGGCAAGCTAGAGCCCAGACTTTCAAGATGACCCTCAGGAAATGTTAATGAATCCATATTCAGAAATAGATATTGCATGTGGCTCAACATTAATTGTTTTAATTACGTCAAGTCATTTCCGAATGACACAGACACAAACGCCATTTCCTGGACATTATGGACATGTTAAGTCACACTGTTGCTTACCAGCCCTTCACTAAAAGCATGCCCACAACAGAGCTAAGCAAGTCTCATGCCTGGTTTATATAAACAAGTCCATGGGTTTTTGGGGGGTTTTGTTTTTGTTTAAAAAACAAACAATAAAACAAGATTAGACAAGACAAGATAGACTAGTGTTCAAAACCAGTACTGAGAGTTCATTTTTGCAGTGGTCTCTTAGTCTGTACCACTTATTTTAAATGTACCCTCTTCTAGAATGAAGTGGGGCACAATCTACATCCTTTTCAACTTTGATCATCCAAACACAACAGTCTGCATAAATAAGGGCTTAAGAAATGAAACATTTAACATGGAATAGGCTTAATATAGTTTTTATACAGAATATTTCATTGAGAGCAAAGTCTCCCACAGCCATACTGGGTTCTACTGGCAGCTCAATCAGGAATGGTTTCCCCCATTCTCATCTGAAGCAGGTAGACACTGGGGCTCATTTCCCCAAGGCAGCTGATGATTCAGCATACACCCATAGCATGTGGCAGACAGAGCTCCTGTAACAAAAAGTGGGACAGACAGATTGCAGACCACCAGACCAAGTTCTTAGGCTCACACCGAATGACAAGCTAGTGTCTTCGGCCCCAGGCAGTAGAAATGATGTTGCAAGGGGAGATGCAGGAGAATCAGGAGAGGAAGATCAAGACCATTCAGACAAACACACATCTTAAAAGTGGCAATACTTTATTTGGGGGACTCCTACGTGAGATTTAATAGGAGTATTTTCTCATGAGGATGTATGAGTAGTGTTTTCTAGCTTGTCCGTGTTATATACATTACTGACTAGGTATCATTAGGAGCTGTAGAGTTTTCTGGGTCCTTTCTTGGTAGTAGGCTGGCAATTGAGGTTAACACATTTCCACCTGTTTACACTAAGCAAGCACTTAGCTGATTTGGGAGAACAAAGGGACACAAAGTCTCTGCCCTCACCATCCTGGCGTCGCTCTCATTAAATTGGGGAGCTGTCCTAAACTTTCAGCAAATCCTAACTCCAACATGCATGCTGTTGGAGTTACAGCTACTGTAGTTGCAGCTGTAGCTCCAACAGCAAGTGAGGTGGAGCTACAGCAAGTGAGCCAACATTAGGGAGGCACTGTGCGCACTCATCAGTGATGGATCCAGTGAAGGTGACTAAAAACGTCAGACACACTATGTTAACCAGAGGTGGGAACATCTACTAACTAGCTGGCCAAATATCAGAGCAGGTGTCCCACCAACATGAGTTGGCTGGGACTGGCCAAAGTATGCTACAGACTAAACAAGAGAGATTCTGTGAAGGGAGACTTTTCAGATTCGTAAGAGAATGGCTATTAAGAGCTCCATTCTGACCCTCTTTAAAATATCTCCATTTAAGTGGAGAAGCAAATTAGCTTCAACAGGCATTTCTCTTTAGAAGGGGGCTGGGAGGGAAGAGCCTACATTTGAACACTTAAGGTCTCCAACATGCCCATCCATAAATCATCTCAGGGCAAAACTGTCAGCCTGTTTCTTCTATTTTGCCTTTTAAATGGGTAGGACCCCCCCCCATCATTCCTCTCTCCTCAGGGTGGTGAGTAGGGGTGTGTGATACATGGAGAACAAAGAAGGGTGAGTTCCTCTCCCTTCCTCAGGGCAGGTGTAGTAGCAACATCTGCACTGACATCTTTTCTTTCTTAACTCTAAAATACCAAATGGCAGAAAGGTAGACTGAAGGATTATGTGCCCACGTGAAGATGTGTGTTATGAAAAGAACATAAAAATTAATCTATTACAGAAAGGCTAAATGTGTGACTGATGGCACTCACATGTGCTCTCATTTTTAAAGCCACGTTTCTGTAGTGGCCACATCTTTATAAAGAAAAGCTGGAGAATCAGGGCAGTTTTGATTGTTTCAAATAAAAAAAAAACATTTACAGTAATTGACCAACACACAAATCACATACAAAAATAAATAAATAAATAAATAAATAAATAGCCAGCTATTTTATTCTTTCAATGTGGTTACCAAGGCTCCTTTGTGTCTACAAATTTCTCAGGGTGGTGCTGTTGCCAAGAAATTCTAATTCATGATAAGGTTTTCTGCAAATTGGGACAGTGGCAAACCTGCGGATACACAGACCCTCCAGTTTGCTTTGTCTTGCTGTGTGAGACAGCACCTGGCTGCCCAGCCTATGGAAGGAAATGCAAGAGGAAGATCACACAGAGGGAGAAGAAATGTGGCTCACAGACCAAATCCCAGCTCCCGGTACTATGAGGCTGTTCTTGGAAGGTAACCATTTCTGTAGGTTTTTCCCCTAGAGATGCCTCATACCAAAAGCCCTCATAAAAAGTGTTTCAGGATGCCTGAAACCAAGATGAAATTGCAGAGTTACAGGGACACTTTAATCTTTACAGAAGCCAAGTGTGCCATTAGTTTAAAACAATGGGGGACTGGAGGAGGAGGGAAGAATGTTCTATGATTTATTTATTTGTTTCCAGTAGCAGTGGAAAATTTTTTCTCCGAGCAAGACGGAGGCCTGAAATTGACCCCATTTGCCAATTATGAATCAGCATTAACAATGATCATAATTCCATAGGAGTTTTCAAGTAAACATGCCATGCTTCCCAATGACATGTAGCAAAGTTAAGTGCAAATAATACTCAGTGTCATTACTTGGACTGTCCTTATGAAACAGCATGCTGGGAATAAAGAATCTATACATATTCTACACTTCTGTAGAGTCTGGAAGAAAATGAAAGTGTTATACATAAAATTCTTTTTATTTTCTGAGTCAGCAGCCAGTTCAAAGAGTCCAACTTCTCTTGTAACGTTATGGATGTATCTCCCTTTATCATCAAATGGTACCCTAAAATCTACTCTAGCTTCTGTCCTAATCTTAACTGTTTTCAACTTTTGATCAAACACCTTTTGAAATATTTCCTATAAGTTTTCAGAGAGCTTAAGGCTGGCAGCTTTCAGAGCTGTGTCAGCTGAGTGTCATAAATAACAGACCACATAAGCACATAAACACGGTGTAATTTACAGTTACATGACAGGCAGAGATGATATTACTTGGGCCAAGGGCTTGAGCATGCAGCTAGAGTTCAGAGATGGAAAGCTGTGGATCTGGGCTGTCCACCTGGGTTTTTAATTACACCAACGATTTGGGGAGCTGGAATCCTGGTTGAGTATCCCTGTCCAAGAATTCACATTAAAGTGACACAAGGGAGTACTGTCTCCATCGCTGTCTTTGTCACAGGCTCACTGACACAGGAAACTAACCCATAGCCTAAGTTTGAAGCAACGTGGACAAACACCCCTCCTCAATTTTCCAATGCACAGATGTTCTTGGGTTTATCATTCAAAGCCATTCTCTAGAAACCAAATTAGATTATCAGGATCTCCACCCCACCCCACCCCCGCCTGTGCACATGTCTCTGAATATATTGCTCACTTTAAGAAAAACATCTAATAATGATTCCTCATTTGACCTCTAAAATCTGATTACTCCAGAGCATCGGGAAACTTCCTTCTGCCTGGGGTTTTTGTAGCAACCCTTCTTGAGCTGTTTTGAGCAAAGGAGTCTCAGAATTTCACCATCTGGTTAATTTTTAACTAGCAGTTGCATAAAACCACCACTACCCCTTAGAGTCAGAAGCAAGGGGGTGTGGAGATGGGGAGGAAGGAAGAGATAAAGACTAAAGGTTTTGTCATCAGCATGAGCTGAGGGCCCTAGTCACCTTTATACAGAACAGCTGTGAACAGAGTCCTGAGCAGAGCGCTCTAGGCCATCGTACCTTGTTTAGAAGTGCTTTGCCCGCAAGTTATGTTTCCATGTGGACTTGGGGAGGGGTTTTAAGATGAGAGAAGATGGCAGTTGGAGACAGCTGAGTTGGGACAAGAAATAAGAAAGAGGGTGGAAGTGAGAATTCCTTTGCCTGGCGATGTTGAAAAAAAAAAAAAGTTAAACTAAGCTAGAGGTTTCTAGAAGGGGAAGGAAGGAGAAGGAGGGGGAGAGGAAGAGCAGAGCAGGCTTCGGAGGAAACAATAGATCTAATACATCCCCTAATTGTCAAGCCACTGACGTTTCCTTGAAGCTGTACCTTCAGGATCCTCTAGGCAGACCTAGAAAAGCAGGTTTCCTCTAAAGAAGCCCCCACTCCCAACCCCAGGAGCAGGCTTTACTACCCTGAAAACTGGAACCAAAACAAAGTTGTGTGATTCATCTGCAGGGAACGTTGTAACAAATAAAGCCAACTTTCTTCCTCCCCC
>NW_022196896.1:90349094-90429646 GCF_008632895.1 Mastomys coucha
CCCCCAAACACTGCTTTAACAGTTAGTCACAAACAAGGACTGCCTCAGGCACGCTGACTAAATCAACAGATTCCCTTCCCTAACCAGTCTAGACTGCAGTTAATATGCAACTGATTCCACACCAGTGGGCTGACAGGGTGAAAAGAAGGCTGTTTAGAAAAAAAAAACAAAAAAACAAAAAACAAAATGAGATTCTGGCAACATTTCGGCTTACTTCATATCAAAATAAAAAAGGATGTAGGGAGATCCTACATGAGACATACTCTTGTTAAGGATGACAGGAAAGGATGTATTAAAGAAATGATGTGAGTACTCTGCCCTATGTGTTTAGCAAAGGAGAGCATCTGCCAGCCTTCCAACTGGAATCCATGCCCTACACAGACACACAGACATGGGCGGCCAATACCGGGAGGAAAACTCTGCAGCTTCCAGCTGGGCAACAACTAGTAACAATGGCACAGTCTTAAGAGTGAGCGCTTTACCACTGGCTCCCTATACCATGAGCTTAACATCTCTTCCTAAAGCAGCAACTGTTACATCCCAGCCTCAAGCTGGCAAATCCTGCTTTGGATCCTGGCAGAGGAAACTCAGCCGTTCATTAGCCTTAACAAGCTGCTGTCACTGAGCGGAGAAGTTACAAGAGCAGCCACACACCAAGGATCGCAGGGCCCTCCCCAAGGGCAAGGTTTTTTTTGTTGTTGTTGTTGTTTTTGGTTTTTTTTTTTTTACTTTCTCCAGGATGAACTGTACAAATTCACACTCCGAATGTGCAAATCCAGACTGTCTACCTAGACTTTCCACGTTGCATACTGTAGAGTTTTTAAACACTCGTGGTGTCCCTGTCCCCAGCCGCCCCGCCCCCATCCACCACCATCTTTCCTGCAGAATGTCCCCCTCAGCACCTCCTAATCGCTGCTGGAAAAACCACTGTTTCCGCAGCAGACCCAGCACTTTCCACTGACCAGCACTTTTCTTTATTCCACTTCACAAAAGCCCAGTGAACTTGTCCCTGGTCAGGCTTCAACCTCCGGGAGATGCCAAGCGAACTTGGCACCGGTACCCTTTTAGCATCCTAGGAGTTTTCTTAACTAGTCCTCTAAGACAAAGTAGGGAAGCACGGAAGCACACACCACCCTTTGTCCAAGGTGGTGCCAACCTGAGAAGCACCCCAAACAAACAAAAAAGCAAGGACACAGTATAGGCTGTTGTTTCTGGAGGCATTAGCTAGGGAAACGTACAATACATTGTCAGCCTAAGAAAGACACATCTTCTCATCTTCCTTGTTCATATCCTTAAGCATCTATTGTCACCTGGTTTCTCTTCGTACAGCTCACCTTGTATAATCTAAAAATCAAGCTCCTATTCTTTATAGATTCTCGGTAAATTACTGGGAAAAACACTCCATGCTCTCCCCCACCCCTTGATGGTCCTTAGGACCAGTTGAAATAGATAAGGTTGATTTAAGTACTAAGGTCAGAACTCCTGCATCTAGAAACGTGGTATCCTGTCAACCATTGCTCGACCACCTTCCCATCCGGCTCCTCCAAACCCCAGAAGTTCGCCAGCAATTCTCTGCTGGGGGACAGCGAGCCGACAACGTGTGCGCAAGGATGTGTGTTGGTGACAGAAACGCAGGCAGCTAGGACCGGCTCAGCTCAGCACACTAAAGGGTTAGGGGTGGGTGGAGAGGTAAGCGCATAGGATTGTTCCACAAAACATTTTAAACAACACACAGCCAAAAAAAAAAAAATTAAATAAATAAGAAAAAAAAAGAATTAAAAAAATTTCAACTCAAAGCCCACACCAAACGCAGCCCCTGCGTCTCCGCCGCCGCCACACGATTTACACAAGTAATTTAAATCATTCACCTGCTGCCAGGTCTCCTCCAGGGATGGCAAAGCTGAGAAGTAGCCGGTGTCGTGGACAAGTTGTAGCTCCTGGAATATACTATAACTAGCCAACACGTCCATGCTGCTGCTGCCGGGCAAAACCGGAGGAGAAACCCTCCCCCGAGCTCAGCTGGGTCTGTTTGTTTGTCAGTCTGTCTGGCTCACCCCCCAAGAAGGCAGACATCCAGTGGCCCTTTTGTTTTGTTTTGTTTCAGTCAACTAAAAAAAGGAGAGAAAAAAAAATCAATGCAGGAGAGAGGGAGAGAGGAGGTGAGAGAGGAGCGAGTGAGTGGGGTGGATGGAGAGAGGGATCCAGCGTGTACAGTGCAGATGACTGCCAGGAAAAGGGGACTTCACGGGAGTAACAATTCCCTTCCAGGGCTCTAATCACTCCAGCTCATGGATCAGGAAGGGGGACGCAAACTCACTGACACGAAGCTGCCATCTATATCTGCAGCGCTGTTCGCTCCTAATGCAATCTTTGCTCTTTATTTTGGGAGGTTGCATTTTTTTTCTCGCGATCGCTTCTCTCCCCTCCACCCCTTCCCTTCCCTCCCCACCCCCCACCCCATCCTCGCTAGTTTGTAGTCCCCCCCACACACACCCTTGTCTCCTCCTCCTGCTCTTCCCCCTCCCCAAACTCCCTCCCTCTTCCCCGCTTTGCGCGCAGCCGTGGGATCTCGGAGGAGGGCGTCCATTAGGCCGCGTGTGACCATGTAAGGTAAACAGGGGGCTCATGAAGTCACTGAGGACCAATGCAGCACTCGGAGCGGACCCTGGGGCGGGGCCTGGCCCCGACGGCAGTCGCCGATTGGCGCGCTGCGGATCTCCCTGCTGCCTTACAAGGCGGTACAAGGCAAGCTATTTTTAGAGGGCTATATAAGGGGGTAGAGGAGTCCGCCAGGCGGCCGGGGAGCTAGAGCGCCAGGGAGTGTTGCTGCGACACTGGCGCTGGCTCCTGGGACGCCTAGGCGGCCGGGTTCGTGCTGCGCGCTGGCCCTCGACCCTCGCTGCAGGGCTCGCCCGAGCCGCCGGTCCCCTGACCCATTGCAGATCCGAGGGAACAGGTTGCCTCGGTGGCCGATCGGGAGGTGCGGTCCCCAGTCCTGGGTTAGGATGCCTCCTGCGGGAGCAGCCGGTAGAGCGGCGGCGCAGCCGTCGGGGGCAAGTAGCTCTTTGCACTCGGCCTTCCTGCCAAGCATGGGGAAGAAGGGTAGCAAGGGAGAGGCCAGGCTCAGAAGAGCATCACGTACCCCAGACTAAAGCCCAAAAGCCAGTTCCGAATTCCCCACAGGGTGCAGAAATGAAGTGCCAAAGGAGGAAGTGCCTCACAATGGCAGAGAACAAAGGCGAGCTGCACGGAGACTTGCTTGAGCCCGCCCCCGACGCTGCACGCTGTCCCCGCCCCGCGCGCCTCCGTGCGCGCTGCCGATCGCCTACCGCCCTCCTGTCCTCTGAACCGAGCCTAAAACCTGGCCGGGAATCTGGTGCCCAGCATCTTAAGAGTGCATGAAAGAGAATGGGGGAAGCATGGGTCGAATTAGGATGCAGGCTGGAGGGGGCAGCGAGCTAGCAGATCCTTACGAGAGGTTTATCCAATAACTTCCTGAAGGAGTGTGCAGAGCAAGTATGGAGCAGGGCTCTAAAGATGCCGAGATTCTGCAAGCTCAGAAATGGAAACCTATGCAATACACGTGGTTAAGAGTTGCCCAGTTGTTTGCTTGACCTTAAATGGCTAGTGTGGCTTCTCCAAAATACACCGAAAGCTGGACTACTTCCAGAATAACTACAGAATTCAGTACTTTGGAGACAAGAAACGTCCTTGTACCTTCAATGAAAGAAATAAAATTTAATCGACTCCATATCATTCCTTTCTATTGATAAACAATATTAAGTTTGTTTCATAAAACAAAAGATCACCCATTTCCCAGAGGAAATTAAATAAATTACTAAGATTGGAGAGAAGCTGGTTTATTTGTCCTTTAGTGCCTGAGATTCTTCTCGGTCAAAGAAATAAAAGTCTTTGCATAACTGATGCCTTGCTTACAATATGCTGCTACCGATTAGCTCCAAGTCTTGAGCAAATGGCAGTAAAGGCCTCTGCTTCCCAGGAACAATCACAGGAACGAGAATGCAAATGTCTGCCATTCTTGTTAGAAGAAACAAAATACTGTTTGCAATTTGCCTAGCATTGTATGTCACTGTTGAGAGGCATTCAGTGTTGCTGTCCACGGTTCCCAGACTTTAAGCAAAGAAATTAAGTAGTACCAGAACTAATAGTCTCCGTAGAGGACAGGCCAGGGTCTAGAAGAAGAAAGCAAGACAGCAAAACCTTGCAAGAATTTGTTAGATCTCAGCCTGTCCACTCTTCCCCCAACACTATCTGGTTGTAGGGCTTGGGCAGAAATCCATCAAGAGGTCCTAATGTAGATGTATACATGAGTAATAAGGAAAAAGGAACCTTGGATCCAATAGGTAAACATCAGTTGGTTTGGATTTTGTTTGTTTTGTTTTGTCTTGTTTTCTTTGATCCTTATTTAGCCCTGACCTGTCCTGGAACTCAACTTTGTAGACCAGGCTGACCTCAAACTCAGAAATCCTCCTGCCTCTAGCTCCTGAGTGCTGGGATTAAAGGCTTACTCCACCACACCTGGCTTATTGCCATTTTTTGATCAAAATATATCTTAACTTTTGAGCTTGAAGATTTGGGAAATATTTATCACATTTATATTCTGCTCTACATACATAGACTTTTTTTTAATGTGCCATGTCTCCTTTCACCCGTCAGGACATCACCAACATAGGGATTCTTACCTTAAAGGATGAAGAGCTCCAGGCTCAGTGTATAAATTAATGATGCTCAGATAAGCAGAAAGTGACCAGACTGTGCGTCAAGTCCAGGAGTGCCTGACTTCTAAGGCTTCTGCATGAGGCTCTGCATAACAGAACATTGAGGTTTTGGTTTTATGTTAATGTGTTTATAGAAATTGCTCCAGAGGCTTGGAAGTCTGCCATTGAAGCTTTCTCCATGTAACTTTCAGGCATGCAGCCTACAAAACAAATGAAAACCAACCAAACAACAACAAACAACCAAAACATCCAATGACATTTTACCAAGTAAATCTTACAAATTACTTTTGGAGGTCTTTCTCAAAGTGTTATGTAACATTTAAAAAATTGTTCTAAAAGGGTATGCAACAAAGTACTCTAAAATGTATGCTTTCAACGTTCATCAAATTTAGATATTTTAATTTTTTATTTGTTTTGTTAATTAAATTGACTTCCTCCCCTTTCCTCCCTCCAACTCCTCTCATGGCCCTTCCCCTTCCCTCTCAAACTCATGGTCTCTTTCTCTTTGAGGTGTGTGTGTGTGTGTGCGTGGGCGCATGTGTACATATATATGCCTAAATATAAATATATATGCCTAAATATATCTATGTCTATTGGCATTGTGCTTTTCAAGTCTTGAGGTGATGTTATTTTTAGGAGACACAACCTCACAGCAGATTTCCTTGGTCCTCTGGCTCTTGGGATCTTTCTGCCCCTTCTTCCTTGATGTTCCCTGAGCCTCAGATGCAAGAGTTTGGTTGTGGATTTAGCAACTGAGGCGGGGCATCCCAAGATTACTTGATCTCTCTGTTTTGACAAGCTGTGGTTTTCTGTAACAGTATCTGACTAGTAGAGAGGCATTCTATTGATGAGGAATGAAAGCCACCCTTATCTGAGGGTATATGGATAAGGTGGCCAAATAAGTAGCAGTAGTAGGTTCTCCTGGAAGATCCTGGGTAGTTGGCTAGGTTACTAGTACCAGTCATGATCTCCCTCCTTTTGAGAGGCCTTAAGTCCAATTTAGAGAGCTGTTGGTTGTCACCAAGATGAGAGCCACTGGGGTTACTGTGCCATGCTGGTTGTTGTGGTTCATAGGCATACCAACTGGGTAGCCTTGCTTCCCTCTCGTGGAAGTATTCATAGTGCCTTCCCATGCTGTGAAAACTAATCCTCAGGGAAGAGTCTTTCAGATCAGATCTATCTTGGATACCCTGGGAGCAACCTCAGAAGTATATGTTTTCAGCAATAGGGACCCATTTTCAACCTCTGGGTGGCCACTAAGGACAATAGAAGTAACCTAAATTGTTTTAGGAATCTCTTGGACTCCATTGACCAGCAACTCACAAAGAGGTTTCTCACATATTGAGAATTTTGTTAGGTATTTTTAATAGCCTAGAAATCCTAGTTTCATATTGCAAAAACTCATGGAGTTTCCCAATATATAAAATGATCAATAAATTAAGACCATAAGGGAACAAAAATAACCTGCACTTTTATGACTCACATATCAAAATCCTTTGCAATATCTGATATTTTTCAGCTTTTCTCATCAGGTCTTTACTACTATGAAGGCTTGGTTATTCTTAATGGATGAAGATACTGGAGTTCAGAGAACACATGTATTTTGCTCATTGTTCCCTGTCTACTAAATTCAAATATAGGTGTTGCTCCAAGTTAACTACATAATCTGTCTCCTACATAAACATTGTCTTGGGAAACACTGATGAAAATATTTCCAATAATAATGGCTGGGTGTGGTGGTGCATGCGTTTAGCTTCAACATCTGGGAAGTAGAGACAGCCCAATGTCTGTGTGCTCAGGCTAGCTAGCCTTGAGTCTGCCTTAAATAAGCTAATAAATGAAATGCTTTGGAAGTGGTACTTCAGGTACTACCCAAGAGTAAATAATACTAACCCCATAAATTCAGAAATAAGAATATATTTTTAAAAATAATAAAAATTTAACATACAGGGCTGGAGAGATGGCTCAGTAGTTAAGAGTGCTTGCTGTCCTTATAGAGGACCCTGGTTTGATTTCCAGCACCCACGTGGTGACTCAAAACCATCCGTAACTCCAGTTCCAGAAGTGCTGATGTCATCTGACCTCTGAAGTCACCCATCACACAAGTGGTATACCGACATACATACATGTGGCAGCCCTGCTGATTTCTCGGAGAGGTCTCAACCGACACCAGAGACAGCACCTCGACTCGACTCACCAGGGGTCTGGAGCCAGCTCGAGAGATTAAAGCCAGAACCGAGAGCCCAGTATTCATAGGGACTAAAACTTTGATCCGCCCTCCTGCCTGGAGTTCTTGCTTTGATATGCCCGTTTCCCCGCTCTCACCTATCTGCCGAAAGGCTTGACTCTGTTGCCTCAAGGATATATATTTTCCGTTTCTTTAAGTAAAGTACACACCTCGATAAGAACACTTTCCTGGTGTTGTCTCTCCTTTCTCCCTACCCGCTTATCTTACAGAATCTCAAGTTCCCCTGTTCGTGAATCACCCACGAAATGAAGTGAAACTGCGGGCCGGTTTCCTTCACATACAGGCAAAATGTCCGTACACATACATCTTTAAAACATTTTAATTGACTATGTAAATAGGTCATGGTTTCAATCTGAATATCCCCCATGGGGTCATGGTTTGAATTTCTGAACCCACCACCCAGCTGGTGGTACTGTTTGAGAGGTGCCAGAGCCTTTAGAAGGTGGGAACTGACTGTCCACATTAGATAGCAAGTGGAGGAGTCTCTAAAGATCTATCTGCCTGGGTCTGGTCCTTCTCTTGCTTCATGGCTCACTAGATGGGACCACTCTATTCATGATCCTACAGCCACAGGCAAAGCTGTCCCCATGCCTTCCCTGCAGAGATGGATTGCAGTCGATCTAAAACCATAAGCCCCAAAAAAGCCTTTCTTGTCTTTAAGTTGTTGTTCCTGAGCAATGAAACTTGACGACATGAAAGTAGTGATGTAAGAGAGAAATGTCACTCACAGATGTAACTAAGGTCTTCATTATATCAGATAAGTTCAGCTTCATTTATGCATGAGTGCCTTTTCCTACTGTGCTTAGGCCTGGTGGAGCCTCCTCAAGGAAAATCTACTTAAAACAGGGACTGAATTTTAGAGCATTGTTTGTCTGTTTGTTTAATTAAAGGTTTGTTTGGTATTTTATTTGAAAGTAAAGCTTAAATGCATGTAGCAGCAAGTGGACCCAGTGGGTTTTAAAAGCAAGAGTAGATGAAACAGGGAAGGAATGGTAGTAAGAGAGAGAGAGAAATTGTACTTAAATGTGACCTTGTACTTAAATGTGAAATTCTCAAAAAAAAAAAAAAAAAAAAAAAAAAAAAAAAGAAAAAAGAAAAGAAAAAAAAGAAAATTTGAAAACTCTCAGGATGCCTAGTGTGTGTGGTACTAGGGGAGGGGAGAAAAGGTGTCTTTGTAGAGCACTCTGCTAATTGTGGAGGGAATAAGATCACAATTTTATTGACTTGCTTTTGCCTACGAACCCATCACCCAGATGCACTTGTCTGGGGTCTGGAAACAGTATTCACCAGTACGCATATTGTGTTGTGCTGAGAAATTTGAGTCGAAGATGAAGGGAGATCTTTCTGGGCTACCCTGGCCCCTCCTAAACTCTCCTGAAGTTGTGGCAGAATTTGGATTCTTTTCCTCCAAAGTGAGCCATAGCTAGTGAGAATGTCACCCTGGGACTTCCCACTGTCTTTCCTAAAAGCCTCAGGTAGCACACATTCTACCCTACACTGGCAGAAGCGTTTGAGCAGCAGGCCTTGAGTATTTTCCCAGTTTAAGTCATATGCTCTTTGTCCAGTCTGACTTGCACACAACAGCCCATTGTTTGTCATACCTAAGCACAAAAGTACAGTTTTCCGTGGGTTCTCATTTCTGAAGGGCCTCATCCCTCGTGTAACTTTGCTTAATTCAAGAAACCTGATGTCCTTTCTCTTCTAAGCCAATCTTTTCCTATTAGTATATAAGGCATAAACCTTACAATGGGAGGTGAGAACTAGTCAACTCCTAAGTCACTTTGTCTAATTCACAGCAAAATTAAAAAGAGTGTCACTTTGTGAAAGTGAGAGACTGTGCATTTCTTCAAAGATCTCCATTCTTTCATAATCAAAGTCATCTTTTCTGATGCAACAGTATAGTCACCTTGCCTGTTGATTTTACCTTCATTTTGAGTTCTACTCTGCAGTCCTCATTTAACAGTGGCTTTTCTGACCTCGCTCTTACTGGCATTATGAACCCTTCTACTTCTTGCAAGATCTGCAGTTTAATCTTTCAACAGAGTTGAATGTATTTGCATTATATTGCCTTTGTCTTCATGGGGAAGGGGAGTATTAAGAAGGAGCCTTTGAACAAGAGACCAACTTACTAATAGTCTTACCATCAATAAATACTTTACATGTATAGATATATCACAATGAAACTCATTAATGTCTAATTAATACACAATAATAATTCTAAAATACTTTCAGTTATTCATGATTCCCTTCCTTCACAATCTTATTAAAATAAAATGTGAAATTAGGGAACATTTTATGGTTGTATCATGTAAACAAGAGTATCTAGCAAGAGGGAGAAGTGGATTTAAAAACAGAAGACAAGGTTTAAATGTGGAAGATTGGAAGAGGGGAAAGAGAGAAGAGTTGCCCCTGTGATTCAAAGTCAAGAAAAAAGAAATCAGTTTTATGTGAACTCTTGTCTTGTATTAGTTATTTTTCTGTTGCTGTGACAAAACACCATGACCAAGAAGACATATAGACAGATGAGTTTTGATCAAGCCAGCTCAGTCAGTCAACAGGTTCTCCAGCACAGGAGTGAGGATTAAAAAGAAAAAAGACAATGAGACAACACTGTAGCATGACCCCAGCCAGTTCTGAGGCTGAGGCAGATTTATTTTCTCCCAAACTGCTTTCATATCATCTTAATTACATGCGAGTAATAAGGTCAGTTCTGGGTGAAGGAACAAGCAAGACAATAAACACAAATAGTCAAGGAACAAGCAAGGCAATAAACAGAGCCCCGTGATCACTCCTGTGATCACTGTTTCTAAGGGCTTATCAGGAGGACCAAGATATCTGAGCCTAATTCCCCTGTCCTAGCCCAAAGTCATATTCTTGCTTGAAGCCTACTTCCTTGTTCTAGCCTAAAATTAGATTCCTGCCTGAGCTTACTTCCTTGTCATGGCCTAATGTCAGTTTCCTGCCAAGTGGCCCCGAAAGCTCTCCACAGAGTTTATTTTTGGCTTACAGTTCCAAAGATTTGGAGTCTGTGATGGCAAGGACTATGTGCCAGCAGGTGGCAAGCCGTGCTGGCTGGTGAAGAATGCTGGGAGTTTACATCTTGAACTGTAAGCATGATGCAAAGAGAGTGAACTGGAAGTAGGGTGAAGCCTTGAGCTCTCAGAACCCAACCACAGTAGCATACCTCCTCCAGCATGGGCCCAGGCATTTCTCATTCAAACCATTGAAAAGTATGAAAGGTATAAAAAAAGTTTTTTATGACCCCCAGCAGACTGAGCAGAACTAAGAATGCAGGTCAGCCGGTTCAGAGCTCTGGGTTCCAGGAACTTGGCTAACTCAGAGCCTCTGGGCTCCGGTTCCTGAGACCTGCCCCTCCTGGCTGAACCACAATGAGAGCAGAACTAGGAATGAAGGTCAACTGGTTCACAGGGCTCTCCACCCTGCTGACCAGTAGATGATTCAGTAAGGTTACATTCCTAGATTACATTTCTAAAAGGAATATGTTCCCCTCCCTAACTGACTGAATAACTTTGGTTGGAATTCCCCCTCACTCCCCCTGGTTTGTGTTTTTTTCCTTTAAATACCCTACACTTGTTGAGCTAGGGGTCGAACTCCTCTGCCCCTACGTGGGTTACGAGCTCAGCCTCAGTGCACTGGTTTCCCCCGAATAAACCTCGTGTGTTTGCAGCAAGATCGGTCTCTTGTGAGTTTCGTGGGGGTTGTGTAATCCCGAGACTAGAGTGAGGGTCTCCTCTCTTGAGGGATCTTTCACCACCACCCATGGATATAATACTATTTCTAAAGATTGAACATCTCTCTTAGTCTTCGCTCTGTTCTCATCTTCTACTCATCTCACTTATTCTGTCTGTAGGAAAAAGATATGGCTCCTTAAGAAACATGGCCACTGTGACCATAGTGATGGTGACTGTCAATACAAAACCAATTTAATTCTGTGTGAGTTTGTCTTAGTTAGGGTTTCCATTGTTGTGAAGAGACACCATGACCAAGGCAAGTCTTATAAAGGAAAATGTTTAATTGGGGCTGGTTCACAATTTCAGAGGTTTAGTCCATTATCATCATGGGAGGAAACGTGGCAGCATCTAGGCAGACGTGGTCCTGGAGGAGCTGAGAGTTCTTCATCTTAATCCAAAGGCAGTCAGGGGGAGACTGCTGTCTTTCAGGCAGCTAGGAGAGTCTGTTTGCCCACCCCACAGTGACACACTTCCTCCAACAAAGCCGCACCTATTCCAACAAGGTCACACCTAATAGTGCCATTTTCCTTTTTGTTTTTGTTTTTGTTTTTGTTTTTTGAGACAGAGTTACTTTGTATAGCCCTGGCTCTCCTGGAACTCACTCTGTAGACCAGTCTGGCCTCAAACTCAGAAATCCTCCTGTCTCTGCCTCCCAAGTGCTGGGATTAAAGGCATGCACCACCACTGCCCGGCCACTAGTGCCATTTCCTATGAGACAAGCTTATTCAAAACCCCCACAGCATTCCTTATGAGTTTTGTTAGCATGGACCTCACACTGCATGGGTTCAGTTCTGAGACACTGACATGCTGAGAACTCTGAAGATGATTGGCCAAAAAATGTTGGTCTTGGTTGACTTAACCAAGAACTCTTTGAAAATTCCCTTCTAATAATGGTGCTTCAAGTGGTACCAGTCTTTCTGTTTTTAACCTTTCAGAATTCTGTGGTTAATAGTTTAATAGAACATTTATTTTAACATAAAATGGAAAAGCCAACCCAGAACACTGAAGCTTGCATTGTCCTGGGTCAAAGGATGACTTAGGTACATTGCTGGTAGTAAGTGTGGGCAAGGGGAACAATCTGCTTCTCCCCTAACTTGAGTGATCTATTGCTTAACAGAAAGTTATCTACCATGATGAAAAAGTAAGGAACTCAAGAAGGTAGCAAAAGCCCATTGTTAAAAATGTCTAGCTCAGGCTTTATGTTGTTTAGATATCTAAGGCCATTATTATGACATGATTCCTATGGAATCCAATATCAGTAGTCAACTTTAGTTGTAAGTACTAGCCCTAAGAAGCACTAATGAAGAATATACAGTCACTGGAATTCAATCGGTCCTTCAACATATATTCAGTCTAATAGCACATTGTGTGAATGGCATAGATTGAAAATAATATGGTAAACACAGACATACTGCAGAGTCACACAGTAGTGTTCTGTCCTAGGAACTAGACAGGGGGTTAGAAACATCTAGCACAGTGGTTCCCAACCTTCCTAATGCTGTAACCCTTTAATACAGTTCCTCATGTTGTGGTGAGCCTCAGCCATAAAATTATCTCATTGCTAATTCGTAACTGTGATTTTGATATAAATATCTGATATGTGACCCTATCCCCCACCCCAAGGGGGTCATGACGCACAGGTTGAGAACAACTGATTGTTCTCTGCTTCATGAGATTCAGTGCTTGCTTCTATAGCATTCCTTCCAGGTGGTGCTCAGTTCCCTAAACAGTGGGGAATCTCTGCAGGCACACAGGGTTGAGCCATGATGATCAACATGGTAGGCTGATCTTCCTCATCAAGGGACAGTATCAGGAGCCATTAAGGGGTTTCCGAGTAAAGGTTTAAAGAAACCAGCAGGAAATGAGAAAAGATTTTTCTAAATGATAAAAAGTGACTTTTGATAAAAGGACAGAAATGGCGAGCCAGTTATAAAGGTAGTGATAAATTAAGCTCCCATGTTTTAGGGATTGTTTCCCATTGTGAAAATGAGGCAGTTTTCTATTTTACCCTGAACTTTTTTTTGTTGTTGTTGTTGTGACACATTGAATGCAACACAATGTTATTATTAATATATTACTATCAATGTCACTTTTATTGGAATATTATCATTTTTCTCTTAAATGTGCCATTTCCAAAGGGTTCCGTAGGCCGTTAATGGTAGTTAACAGCAGAATGCACCTCAGACTTTGTAATGGAAATCAATGGGGAAATAAGATTGATTTGATAGAAAGTCTCTGTGCTGCAAACTTTGCTGACAATGGCCATTTCTTAAGTGAAGGATACCTATTCCACAAGTGCCCGATGATGAGTTTTTATGTATATGATGGATCTGAGTAATTTGGAAGATTAATAATGTCAGCAGCAGGTTTTTTTTTTTTTTTCTGACGGGTGGCTCCTTTGAATTCTACTGAATTTTCTTTACCAAGAATGCTTCTTTGAGTGGGTAGAAAAGTCCAGTGAATTGCAGTTCTTAGTGGTGATTGCTCTCTTGGGAGAAGCCAAGCAGACACTGGGAGACTCTACCCCACAGCATTAATGGAGACCTAACTGTTCAGTCCCCAACAGAGACTGTTCACAGCTCTCCACCAACTCTCGTCTCCTTGCTGTTCATATTGGTCAAAGATGGCTTTAAGTAAATGTGGTCATGTTTTACCCTGGGAGTCATTTCATTTTGGCTTCGTGGCAAATGCCGTCTGCCCATATTGTTGCATCCAAGTGGAGATGCCTCCACTTGGGAAGATAAAACTGTCCCATTTCGCACAGACCCAAAGCAGGGCAATCCAGAGAAGACTCCTCTCTACACCCAACCTTCCAAAGGAGCTTCCACTCTATCTCTCTGTGTTACAGATCAATTTCCCTTTGCCTGTGAGTACCAGGTCTCACATTTTGAGGAATGCTTTAGCTCAGTTCCTTGGTCCAATTGTCCTTTCTGCGCACTCCTTGCATCACAACTGTTTTGAGGAGACAACTTTCTCTGAGAATTGTCTGATCGTCCTACAGAGATTTTCATACCATCTGTAGAAACATATCAGTTTTTAAATGATGTATTCCATTTAGGGCTGGACAGATGGCTCAGTGGGTAAAACGTTTGGTCCACTAGCTTGAGGATGAGATTGTAGATTCACATCACCCACTTAAGCGCCAAGCAAGCACTGCAGCCTGCCTGTAATCCCAGGGTTCAGGAGTCAGAGACAGGGGAATCACTGTGGAAAGCTGGCTAACTCCACTGACTGAGTCAGTGAGCTTTGGGTTCAAGTGAAAGACCCTATCTTATTATATAAGGAGAGTAATCAAGGAAGACATACAATGTCAAACTGATCTCTGCCTGTAAACACATATGTGCCTGCCTAGGGACCTGCACATGCATGTGACTATACATATATACACATTTGTACATTACACAGCTATACATACAAAGAATAAAAATAATTCATTTAACTTTTCTAATAAAGTATGTTTTGTTTTAAATACTTATTTAAAATATCTATATTTTATTTACATTTAAAATAAAAGTTTTAAATACTATTTCTCTTTCTCCAGTAGTGTTTGGACATCACACCAACTTCTGTCTAATTGGCTAAACTAGGGAAAATGTTACATCAGATGATGTCAAATAGACTTCAAGAAAATGAAAATTCAAAGATTTCTAAGAAAATCTCTGTGCTTTGGGGTTTTTGTATGGATTCTACAGCTCCCAGATTCAGCTAACCATGAGGCAGAAATGCCCTCACACACCCAAAGAATGTCTTCAGTAGGCATCAACATTTTTCTTTAGTGATTCTTTAAGCAATACAGTGCGACAAGTATTTACACAGCATTTACATCATATTAAGTATTATGAATAAGCAAGAGATAATTTAAAATACACAGGAGGATGTGTGGAGGTTATATGCAAATACTCTACCACTTTATATAATGGTCTTGAGCACTGGGGAATATTAGTATTCAGTAACTGAATCTATCTGTATATATTAATACTATGTTTAATATATAGTATTCAATATGTATGCTATTGTTTTTTTTTTTTTAAAGGCAAGCTCTCATTTTATGGTTCAGGCTGGTCTGAATCTCACTATGTAGCTCAGGCTAACCTCAAACTTGTGATTCTCTTGTCTCAGTCTCCTGATTGCTGGGACTACGGTCATGTGCGAGCATACCCAACTTCTCTCTATTTTTCTATAAGGTGTTCCCCAATTGTGCCAGCTTCCCTTCATTGTGACAAAGAACTGGGAAAATTTAATTAAATGGAAGAATGGTTTACCGTGGCTCGTGGTTCTAGAGACTTTTGGTCAATGGTTGTTTGACCTCATCTCTTTGGGTTGTGGTGTCACAGTATATCATGATGGGAATGTGAGGCGGAGGAGAGCTGGTCACCTCTTGGCAATTGGGATGTAACAGGAAAGAGACAACAAGGGTCTCCAGTACCAATGTATAGTCTAGGGCACACCTTTGTCTGTGACATAGTCTTTTTAACTGGGCCCTACTTCCTAAGAGTCCCACCATATCTTAACAGCTCCACAGACTGAGAACCAAGTCTTTAGCTAGTGAACCTTTGTAGGATTTAAAGCTAAGTCATAATACAAGGCTATCAGCAAATACTCATGCTCATATTTGTTACATTTTTAAAGAGACACTATATGACCTTAATATCATCACACTACACAACACCAACGATAATGGATCATTTTTATGAACTAGCAGCAATTCTGGTGAGGAAGAATTTGTTAACTACAAGCTTCTCCCTCATCGCCAGGGGTTAAGACATCCTGGAACTAAATGACCTTTAATGATCACTTAGCCTTGAAGAAGAACTCCTTCAGAAGTTTTATAGTGAGTATTTGGCAACCTTGAATTTCCCCTTTCTGATCTGTCCTTACTGTGGCAAACCCTGGTCTATGATTTCATTTTCAGAATGGACAGACTCATACAAGATTACCCTTGGTAACATGTGGATAAACACATGGTATCAATTTTTATTTGATTTTATTCTTGCCTATTATTTCTATTCCCAGAGAATCATATGAATAGTGCAATAAAAAATAAGATCTTTAATACAAAAACCTATTCATATTTAAATAAAAGTCAAAACTCATATATAAAAGAAGAATAGAAAAAGAAATATAATAGATGCCCATTATCATTCTAGCTAAGTCTCCCATTAAATGCCAATCATACTGTGATTTTTTTATAAATTAGTTCCTTGTAAATTTGCTTTGTGAGTCAATATCCCTAGAACACACACACAAAACCCCTCACCTCTGTGAATTTAGTCATTTGGCCTTTAAACTGGTGGAAGAAAACTGAGCTACAGGTTTTTCACTTCTGGTGAGTCAACTACCCAGATTCTTATTCAGAGCTGTATAATTTCAATTACTCAGAAACTACGGAGAACCTGTCTTGTCAAACACTACGAGGTTGAGGATTAGGCCTACAAGGATGAATGTTTTTCTTTCTTTTTCGGAACTGACATGTTAGTTGAAGACAGATCTAAATGAAAACTAAGGAGAGTAACACAGCTGAGGTGGTTGATTATTAAGGCAGATACCTTTCTGTGTAAAACAACCAAAATACTAGGAGAAACAGATGTGGACGAAATCATAACTGAGCTGCCAAGATCATAAGAAATTCCTGGGTGGAAATCAGGATGCTGGTCAGATTTCATGTGGCATTTACAGTGAGTATCCTAGAACTCCATGGTTCCAGCCTTGACTTTTAGATAGCATTTCTACACAACAGTCAGGCTCAATGTGACTCCAGCAAAGGTAGACCAGATGCCTGTGGGATGGACGCTCCCACTGAAAATAAACAGAAAATATAGATAAATGATGCAAACATCAATAGAACAAGATAAACTCACCAAGCCTAGTTCCTGCAGAGAAAGGAAGATCAGAGCAAAATTTAGCTACCAACAGAGTTGTATGCCACTGAAATAACTCTAGGAAGACTGAGGCTGGAAGCTAAGTAGCAACAACTTCAAAGAGCTAGTTTTTTTACCAGGCATACCTATACACACCTATACTTCTAACACACCTATAATTCTAACACACTGAATGTTGAGACAGGTGATAGCAAGCTCCAGACAGAGATCAGTGTTGGAACACTTGTTTAGCATATGCAAAACCCTAGTTTGTTTGTTTTGTTTTGTTTTTCTCTAGCTTTGTGGGGTGGAGGGTGTGGGGAGGCTGAGAGCATCAATATGGCAAGGTAAGTGGCTAGAGTCAGAGAGCAGTAGACAACAACAATAGATGGCTCTTTACAAGGAAAGGACTTTTAGTCCCACAATTTATGATTGGAGTAAGCTTCTTCGCCATTTCTAAGGCTTAGATGTCTATCTGACCTCTCACATGGTCACATTGGGCATGGATCTGTCTTCTGTAGTTCCTGTGATCCCAATATGTCCTTTTCCATTCCTGTACCAACCCCTAAAGACCATATTGACTATTACCAAATCTTCCCTAAGTCTTCCTTGTACCAACATTTCATTTTGAGATATATGTGTAGGCACTGGAGAGATGGCTCAGCAGTTATGTACACTTGATGCAGAGGACCTAGCACCCACATGATAGCTTACAAACTCCAGTTCCAGGAATTATGATGCCCTTTTCTGGCCTGGCCAGGCACTGCACATGTGGGACACATTGTGTGTATATGTGTGTGTGTGTGTACATATCCATGTGTAATATATATATATATATATATATATATATATATATATATGTGTGTGTGTGTGTGTATATATATATACATATATATAGTGTGTGTACATATTCATGTGTATTATATATATAGTGTGTGTACATATTCATATGTAATACCTATCTATCTATCTATCTATCTATCTCTATATAGTGTGTGTGTGTGTGTGTGTGTGTGTGTGTATTCAGGCAAAAAACATGCATCTAATTCATTGGATTTTGGTTCCATTAGAGGTATCTACTCACATTTCAATGCCGACTACGAAGTAGAATTCCAACTATATTTCTACCAATTTAGAGTAGGTTGTTGGACACTATATTTCTATTAAGGTGATTTCAATCTAATTTTTCACAAGTATATCTTAAGTTAACTTACATTAAATGTAATCAGCTAAAAACCTGTAGGTCATTTTTTACATGTGCTGATATCAAGACAATCTCATTCTTTGTTAGTTTGCTGTCGCTAGGACTTTATGTTCTTATTAAATGTCACTTCATATTTTGTTTATGTTTCCTGCCTGTCAAAAGTCTTTTTAGGTTCTTGATTTTATAGTCTAACACATTTTCTCTCCTTCCTAACTCCATGCCACTTAGGCCTACACAATGGATAGGGTTGACAATTATGCCAATGTACACAGGCTTGCTGTACCTGGCCCTATGTAATGGTTTTACATGTATTATTCTGTGCCTAGCCTGGTGTGAGCACAGAATAGGATCAGCACACCACAACCTGTATATCCATTGTCCATCTATTTAAAACAGGGAGACACAAAAAGGTGAAATGAACATCTCTAGGCTGCACGGTTCCGGAGAGATAGGGATGCACAGCAAACCTCAAAGCCTGAGCGCCTTGCTTGCCACACTACTGTGCTTGCCTGTGCTTGCTTGCCTGTGCTCGCCTGTGCTTGCCTGTGCTCCCCTGATCAGGAGTCTAAGGGTGACATGTCTGGATGACACTAGAACCTCCCTAAACCCTTTCTACACTGAGCTCAGTCTGACTTCCTATCTAAGCACTGAGATGGCTGATCATGCACTGTAATCCTATAAGGATACCAAGTGTACCAGTTACATTTATTGTCACTTTGAAGGAATTTACTGACAAACAGCAGAAGCGGGGAACCCAGTCTCTTCTACCTCATCGTTTAAGGAGATAGGGTCCAATGTGGAGGGGTGGCTATGTGGTGGGCAGTACCTTGGTGGCAGGAGCCTGCAGCTTTGCCTCCTCACCTTGCATCCTGATAGAACAAGAAGCAGAGTATGGACAAGAAGTGGGACCGGCCACCGTGAGCTACTTCTTCCAGAGAAAGACTGTCTTCTAAAATTTTCACAACCTCAGGACTAAGTATTCAAACACATTCACATTCAAGCACCAGCACCAGCACCAGCACCAGCACCAGCACCAGGACCAGGATCAGCACCAGCACCAGCACCAAGGACCAGCACCAGCACCAGTACCAAGGACCAGCACCAGCACCAGGACCATCACCAGCACCAGCACCAGCACCAGGACCAGCACCAGCACCAGGACCAGCACCAGCACCAGGACCAGCACCAGCACCAGCACCAGCACCAGGACCAGGACCAGGACCAGCACCAGCACCAGTACCAGCAGCAAGGACCAGCACCAGCACCAGGACTACCACCAGCACTAGCACTACCACCAGTACCAGCAACAGGACCAGGACCAGCTCCAGCTCCAGCAGCAGCAGAGCAGCAGCACCATGATAAGTTTCACTGGCTGCATTGCTTAGAAATACTGTGTCCACAGTCCTCCTACCTATACCTAGGTCATTACTCAGTCAGAGCCATTATGCTGCTTGGCCCGACTCCTACTTAAAGCAGAGGTGTTGATGCCCAGAGCATATTGCTTGACTTTTGGAGTCCATACCCTCTATGAGTTTAGTTGTAACTCCTGGAATTTTGTTAAGATGTTATGTCAAAATAAAAATATAATTGTGACTTAGGAAATTTTGGTGGGCTTCCAGCAGGCTGCTATAAGAATTCCCACAGTGTTCAGGGAATGGAATCTCTACTTTAGGTCCGTCTCCTGAATCTCCTTCATATTATCCTTTAATGACTTTTAAATGACGTGACTCACTGTGTTTTAAAGTTCCAGACTAATCTATACCATTTGCTTATAATTGCTCTCTGGTGTGTATTTCTCTGACCAACTTATCCACATTCTTTTGTAAGCTGCATTTGTTGAAGAAACCTGCAGGGTACTCAGGCAAGGATCTTGGCAGACCTTGCTCTTCCAAGTGTGGCCTTTAGACCTGCGCCACCAGAAAAGTTGGCAATGTAGAACAGCAACCCCATCTAGACATAAAGAGCTGCAAAGTGCTTTCGAGTAAAAGTCCCCAGCAATTTCTACACGTTAAAGTGTAGGAGACAGGAAACACTCAGTGGATAAGTACTTGATGTGCAAATGTGAAGACCACAGTTTGGATCATCTCCACCCATATAAAAGCTTAGGGGTGAGGCATGTGTGCTGCCCAGTTTTAGGTCAACTTGATCTAAGTCAGAGTCATCTGAAAGAGGAAACCTCAAGTGAGAAAATGCCTCATTTAAGATTGGGCTATGGAAGACCCAGCCCACTGTGTGTAATGCCATGCCTGGTCTGATGGTCCTGGGTTTTTACAAGGAAGTAGGCCGAGCAAGCCAGTAAGCAGCTCTGTGCCGTGGCCTCTGCACCAGCTTCCACTGCCAGGTTCCTGCCCTCACTGCTTTTGATGGTGGTGATCTCTTACACGGAGCTATGAGTGTAAAGCCCTTCCCTCCCCAAGTTGTTGTTGGTCCTGGTGTCTCATCACAGCTATGGTAGCCCTAGTTAGGACAGTGTGACACACTCCTGTAGTCCTAGGGTTCTCTAGGAGGAGACAAGGGACTGCCTGGGGAAGCTGAGTAGCTAAGCTTGCTAAAAGTGCAAAGATCTGGTTTTGATAAGACACTCTGCCCCAAAATGGAGAACTATCACCATCAAGAAAGACACCAGATAGCAAGTTCTGGCTTCCATACACTCATATGAACACATATCACACACACATACACACCCACACACACACAAGATAAAAAGAGAAGCACCATTTCAAGTTGGGGCTCTTTGATGCGCTTTCTGAACTTGTATGTAAGCAGTCTCATTAATCTCTATCACCTACTTACTTCTCTTGACTCTTGGGGTAGGGATTTGTTTTCCGCGGCATCCTTTCAGTTTCACCAGTGATGCCTTTTCTGGAGGAGTAATTACGTTTTGGGGGCTACTGTTCCTGTCCCATTCCTGTAACTTCCAGAAGTCTTATTTGTTCCAGCTTAGATATTGGATCTGGGAATCTTCATAATATCTCTTCAGCTGAATAAACACCCATGCTTCCAAAGCAACACTCCTCTCTGCCACTATGCTTGGTCCTCAGGATAGTTCCCAATATTGCTAGCCTTAAAATCCTAAGAGCATATAGTCATATTCCCTTGGTCAAATAACAGAAGTTATGCAGAAATCTATATAGTGGGCATGGCAAAGCCCTTCTGTCTGGAGCCTTCTGTGCTTTCCACTGAGCAACTTGAGCTCCAAGGTGTTATTTCAAATTTCCACTCCACGCTGGAGGGCACTCCGACCAGCCTGCATCCACTTCACAATGCAAACCTGTACTCCCCCAGCTTCTCTAGCTAGAAGTGGTCCAGGGTATACTTCTGGCCAATAAGATGGAAATGGAAATCTTCTGGCATGTACTGGTTTCCCAAAGCTGCTGTGAAAAGTATCAAAATGGGGGTGGGGAGAGGTGGAGGCTTAAAGAGCAGTACCATGTCCTTGCATTGCTCTGAAAGCCGAAGGCTGAAATTGAGGTGTTAATCAGATAGCTTCCCTCTGGCCAATGGAAGGCCCAGTTACAGGCTTCTAAAAAGTGGCTTATGGGGGTCTGCTTCATGCTTACTGGGCATTTTCCCAGAATGCATGTCACTGCACTCACATCTCTTCTTCTTGTGAGGAAACCAGACATATTGAGTCAGGTGCACGCAGATGATCCCCCTTTTAATCTGAGTGCAACCAAGATCTTGACGCCAAAGAGATCCATTCTCCCGAGGTACAAGGGGCAAAGAGTGCAACATGTCCATTTAGGAGGAGGTACAGTTCAAACATCACACTGGCATAGTCGCTGGTTTGGGGAAGCGACTGTTTTCCTTACAGACGGGACTGCCACTCCATATCTTCCCTGGGCTTTTCCTGTCTACCTCAGTGAGCTAGAGCTGTTCAGCCACATTTTGGTTATGAAGGGATAACGAAGAAGACTCAAGGTCAAGCAAGGGAAAAGAACCACTGCCTGGATATCTTCTTACACCAGAAGATCAAGGCTGTGTACTGAAAGATACTACATTTAGGTTTCCTGTTACTCTAGCCAAACATTTCCCTAAGATAGTACAAATTGCTTTTCTATAAAACGGTTGCTACCAGGTTATGTCTACAGATGGTTTCCATTGAGAGGGCAGTTGAATGAATTGAGGACTGAAAGTAGGACCTCTTACCTGCTTCGGTGGCACATGCTGGAGGGCAAATGCTGGAAGGGATGAGTCAGGAGGAGCATGGGTGTAGAGCCAGCCCAAAGTATACCACACCCTTGCAAACCCTTTAAATATGTTGTCTAAAAGAAACATGTGGGCTAAAATCTGCGTGCAAATTGCCCTCTATCGTCTTTGAAGGTAATTCTCTTTCTTCTCTTTCCTTTTCTTTATTTTCTTTGTTTTTCCCTTCCAAAGACCTCTGCTAGGACAGAGTCATGGCTATAGGCAGTCACAACGAAGCCCTGAAGTAGGAGCTTCCTATGGGAGCATAAGAATAGATAGCAGTCTTGTGGAGCATGATGGGATCCTTGAGGGGAAAGAGACAGAGGCCTCAGGTCCAGAGAACAAGGGGAATGGGGCAGGGCAGTCTTGCAACATAGATTATGGGGGGAGCAGTAGGGGAGAATAGGTTCCACAAAATGTAACCTAGGCCATGTTACCTAAGCCGTTGTAGATAGTCACAAGACAGGAAGGCACTAGGTCGAAAGTTAAGTTATAACTAGAGGTTATCGAGGCATCAGGGGCTGGACTTGCAGGGGAGTAGAGAGAAGCAGACTCTTCCTCAGAGTGGCCAGGTCACCATAGAAGTTGGGTAGCTGGTCAAGGGACTGCTTGAGTATGACATGACTTTAGGGGGGGTGGAGTAATCAGAAGTTCTAACACTACCAGTGAAGCCATCTTTGCCTTTACCCTAACCCTAACCCAACCCAACTCGACCCTGACCCTGACCCTGACCCTAACCCTGACCCTTTGTCTCCACTTTTCTTAATACTTTCCTGAGATTCACATAGCTCAGGCTGGCTTCAAGTTTACAGTGTAGGACAGAGTAATTTATTGCCATTGTTTCCACTTCCCTGAGCTGTGCGATTACAGTCTTGGGCCACCACCCTTGGGATATTCGGTCTTTAGGGTTGAAGCTAAGGCTTCGAGCATTCTAAGTAAGCCCTTTGCTGACACTCCATCCTCAGTCTTCTGTCCTTTCTAAGGACAATTCCGCATCATCGCCCCTAGAAGTCCCACCTGTGCTCCCTCTCCAGAGAAATTGTATAGTATTCTCTGAGTTCTTTTGCCCTAATTCTTAAGGTTCATTAGACACTTGGCTTGTCTTCTTCCACGTGGGGCCCAGCTTTTGAAGGTGACAATTGTTTCTCAGCCCCGAGTGGGCTCCCTAGAAATCTAATAAAAGGACCCTACTTGCTATTCTCAGCATCTTCACTAACACTGGCCCGAGAGAGAATGAGTTCATGACTCAAGGTTACCCTCAGCAATGGAAAGTTCAGCAAGTCCCTCCATGGATTGTGATGACTGAACATGGGAGCATCTCTGCAATTCAACTTTATAGTCTTCCACAAAGCTCTGTTCCCTCTCACGTGCTGGGTCCTGCAAGACTATCTCTGAGTTCTTCAGCAATAGTGGTTGCTGGGTCACACAGGGCATTCATTTGACAGAGGGACTCTCTTGGTGCTCTGTGCGGGCTATGGCCTATAGTCCCCTAGGCAGAAGACCTCCTAAGTGTCTGGCCCAGTGCTTCTCTTGGAACTCTCTATTTACAGCACTACCTCCAGCAAGAATCGACTCTAATGAAGCCTTGTACTCTGTATTTAGCTCACCTATCTCCTGCTTCTTGTGTTTGAACAAATTTGGGTTGATTATCTTTACTTTTAACCAGAATCCTAATGAGAATACATTTACAGATAGAGTTTTCTTTCCCTTATAAGAGCCTGGGTATTTAGTGTTTTATAGCAAGTAGCTAGGTTTTAGGCACTGCACTTAGACGGGACACATATGTCACATAGACAACGTGTGAAACTCACCAAGAAATTCTCAGTCCATGCATTCTTAGCCCATGTGATAGATGAAATGCCAGGCTGCAGCCCTGCAGGAGAGAGGACACTTTCTAACTGCCTAACCAGACGCTGAAACAAATCTATCTCATCCTTCCTCTGCTTGCCTTTCAAGGCTCCAGTCCCTGCTTCCTTAATATTTAATTCTTCTTAATTGCATATGTGTGCGTGTCTGTCTGTCTGTCTGTCTGCATGTGGGTATGTGCACCCGAGTATAGGCCAGAGGAGGGTTTAGGATCCCCTGGAGCTAGAGTTATAGGCAATTGTCTGCTACTTGCTATTGATGCTAGGAACTGAATTTAGACCCTCTCTAAGAGCAGCCACACTTAGCAACCGTGCCATCTCTCCAGTCCTGCCCTTGCTTTCTTATGCTAACTCCTTTAGTCAGTTACCACAAAGTTTACCTTCTGCTCCTTTTGTATTGTTGTGGCTGGAGGGAAGTTTTGTCGATCTATTTGATTTGGTTTGTGTGGTTGTTTTTCAGCCAGTGTGGCTGCTATGTAGCCCAAGCTGCCCTGGATCTGGATGAGCCTCCTGTCTCAGGCTCCCAAGGGTACCACTAATTATATTCTAGTCAGAGATTTCCTTACTAAAAGATTGTTGTTGTTGTTGGTGGTGGTGGTGGTGGTGGTGGTGGTGGTGGAGGAGGAGGTGGGCTATGGGGATGATTCAGTCAGTAGAGTTCCCATCATGAGTATAGTACTTGAGTTCAGAACCCTAACATCTGCATAAAAGCTGAGTGCAGTGGCATACATCTGTAATCGTACCATGGAAGACACAGACAGAGATTTAGATCACTAACCTCCTTGGCCAGGCAGGGCAGCCAAAAACTCCATGAGCTCTGCTTTAATGAGAGATGTGTCTCAAATACAAGACGGACAGAAGGACCCAGCGAGATGGCTCAGGAGCTAAGGGTGTTGACTACCCAGCCTAAAGACACAAGTCTGATCTCTGGAACGAACCCACATGGTGGAAGTTGTCCTGTGACCTCCACATGTGTACACATCCACACTAAGTAAATAAAAATATTAAGATGGCAAGCAATCAAAGAAGGCAGCCAACACCAATTCCTGGCCTCCATACGCGTATACACAACTATGGTCACATGCGTACACATTTGTGCGTGTACTGTCGTACATGTGGGGGTGTGACAGTACATGTGCATGTACTTAAAATAAACATACATATGTGTGTGCGGTTTCTTTCTCTTTTCCACCAGAAAAAAAAAATCATTGCGTTTGAGAGTAGATCAGTATGTCAAGTTTTCTCGAAATATTCTTGAAAGCCATTTTCTGACTGAGATGTCTAGAGGGCGTATCTAAATGGGGCCACCAGGTAAGAAAGCAGGGCAGCCTCACACACTTAGGAGGCATGAGAAGGAATAAAATGGAAAGGAAAAAAATCTTATTAGGCTTTATAGGTCAGGGAAATCCTCTCTAGCCTGGATTTCTAAACTCTGTGAATTTTAATTGAAAGTATTTCTCCAGGGTATTTACTTTAACATGACTGTGCACTCTCAAAAAAATATTCCCTATCCATATGAGAAAAATATTACAAATTCCAAGAAGACAAGATGGGATCAGCAGGAAGATCTGATGTTGTGCCCTTTCTGTGTGAGACAGTCACCATAAACTGCTGGCAACCATGGAATGCCAGGCCTGTGTGGAGCACCTCTGCTGGCAAGAGAAGGTATGTCAGGGGTGTGACAGTGGCCCCTCCCCCACCAAGGACTCACCATTTTAAAATTTTAAAACTGCTCTTTTTTTTTTTTTTTTTAAAAAAAAGAGGAATATTCCTCTCAAGGTTTATGATTATCTGTACCAGAAAATGTCCCAAAATTAGTACAAGGTGAGTTTAAACATATCTGAAAGTTATTGTTAGAAATGTATGAAAACTAATGAATAAAACTTGAAGACACTTTCATTTTCATTTGATGTCTCAAATGCAAAGTACTGCTTCTTCTTTGTACTCTATATACACACATTCTAAAAGGCAGACATTCTCAATTTCTCCTTTGTATCCTATGTAAAACCAACTGCTAAGTATTGCTGTCCATCCTTTAAAAAAATCCATTTAAGGGTACATTTTTTGCCCATTTTTTTCTTTCTGAATGTAGGCTCATTACTCCAATTTTTATTGCTAGTATTAATGAGGATTATAATGCCATACTGGTTTAAATACTGCTTTTTGTCTTTCTGGATATTTACTGCAGCTCACTATTTACCCTGAAGTATCTGAAGTATATAATATGTAAAAATCATTGAATTGAAAAGAAACTGAGGTCAGAAGTCACGAAGAAATATCCTTTAGCTTCCCGATGCTAGAATTAATTAGCTCTTGTGGAAGAGAAACATAGAGTCTGATCATACGTGAGAAGGAACACACAATTGAAAGTGTGACCCGGCTGTAGAACCTGCTTTCAAACTGGGCTTTTGCTCTCTAAACATCTTTAAACCTTATAGTATATTGCATGGTCTCAAACTAACCCACTTGGGTGAGCCAGAGCGTTTACTGGACAGCCTTCTAAGGAGTCTGAGTGGGGAGCTTGGGAAGCTTCCACAGAGCAGACATTCCCAGATTGCTTCTCCCAGCTGAGTCGCTTTCTCCCAGTGCTCTCCTTAAGGACAAAAACTCTATGCTGGCTGCTCCAGGGAAACGTGCCTTACTGACAATGTAGCAAGAAGGCTGCTTTCCATCCTGCTCTACAGTCCTGCCTGCAGTAGGAGTGAAGTTTCCCTCCCAGATTCCAGGCTGAAAACCGGGTCTTAGCACACAGGAAAGATGTCAGTGGGTCCCTATTCAGCCATCCTGGTCCAGTGCCCACAGCTATGGTGCCTCCCCTTTTTCATTCTCTTTCTGTCCCAAGGAACTTTGCGGCATCCGAATCTCAAAATCAACAGCGCGTTGAGATAGGCAAGGCTCCACTTGCAACGTGTAGAGAAGAGAGGGTGCTTTGACCCAGCATGAAATGAAATACTAGTTGGAGTTGAGGGACCATAGAAGCCATTCTCTCTTTGAAACCTACATGACTGTTCACTTCCCATGTTAGGGTACAAATGACACTTTTTAGTATTCAGCCAATTTATTCTAATTCCTACAATGTAGCTGAAGAGATTGGCTCTAGCTGCATAGATCTAATGTTGGGAGGGAAGTCACAGAGTGATGTAGCACCGGGAAATGGTGAAGCAAAGCTGAGAGATAGACCCATCCACCTCGCTGAAGACTGGATCACACTCATCTAAAGCCGGGCTTGTTCCTACCATTTTAGTTATAAACTCAGTCTTTAGCTTGAGTCACTTTTCATTGAGTCCCCTGTCACAATTTCAATAAAATGGTCTCCTCCTAACAGACATACAATATTGTACAGGATGGTTTTATGTCGACTTGATACAAGCTAGAGTCACCAGAGAGCATGGAGCCTCAATTGAGAAAATACCTCCATTAGATGGGCTATAAGCAAGCCTATATGGCATTTTCTTAATTATTGATTGATGGGGGAGGACCCAGGCAATTGTGGATGGTGCCATCCCTGGGCTGGTGGGACTGTCTTTTGTAAGAAAGCAGACTGAGCAATTCATGAAGAGCAAGTCAGTGGCCTTTGCACCAGCTCCTGCTGCCAGGATCCTGCCCCGCTTCAGTTTTTGTCCCGACTTCCTTTGCTAATGAACTGTGATGTAGAAGTGTAAACTGAAGAAGCTCTTTCCTCCTTGATTGCTTTGATCATGGTGTTTCAACACAGCAATAGTAATGCTAAGACAAATATCTCTTCTTGCTACATATATTGTAAAATAGTCCAATAACACACAGTATTATTGTAAGTTGAAAATATGACAATTTACATACAGGAAATTTCAAGAGTGCAAACAAAAATGCAAAAGATTGTCAGCATTCTTCCATAATGGTGACATCCCATTGATTTTTTTCATCCTGTCATAAATGAATTTGTCACACCTTCTGTTTAAACTTAATATCAAGAAAACCTACAACACCCCAAAGTCCTACCTTTCTCTAACACCTTCTACACTATCTCCTGTTACCAAATTCCAACAGACATGTTGAAATGTCTCTTTAGTCCATTCACTTCTTGTCATTACCTTAACCAAGGTTGGCATTAGTTGTTGCATGAACTGATGAACTTGGATTCTGGTATGGACCAATGAAGAAAGAAACACAGGTGGTGTAGGTTCTTGTTAGAGCACTGGTTATGTATTTGCAACACGACAAAATATTGCCAAACACAGAGACCCAAAACCAAAATAGAAATGAGTTATTCTGTAGTTTCTGTGAGGTTGTGTTTGAGAGTGGCTTATTCAGCGATGATTCATTTAAAGTCTCTCGTAGTTAATGAAGGTGTTAGCCAAGGTTGCAGGCATCAGGGGCTCAGCTGAAGCTTGTCTCCTTCCAGTTTGGCTGACTAGAAGAAGCAAGGTGAGTGTCGAGTTCATGCTGGTTGCTAGCAGGAGGCACCACTTGTGACAAGGTGTCTCTCTATAGGACTCATTTTCATGACATAGCAGCCACCTTCTCCTACAGTGAGTGGGGTACAAGAGAACTTGTAGAAGCCACAGCTTCCTCTAAGACCCAACTTTGGAAGACAAATGCCATCACTTTCACAGTGTCACTTGAGGTACATTGATCAGTGCTCTCTGGTATGAACAGTAGTATGCAGTGGCATAAACACGAAGAGTTGTGATCACTGGGTCATCCTGGAAGCTGGCCACAAGTGAAGATGCTGGAAACCTAAATCCAGTAACAAGCTGGATTTATGAGCTATGGTACAGATATACAGTGGGAGTCATCTGCACAGGGGGCACTGCTAAAGGCAACAATCTCCCAGGCATAGAGAGGACTGTGAAGGACAGAACCATTGAGATTTAAAGATGAACAAAGTAAGGAGACCTGCATACAGAAGACAAAAACATTCAACGAAAGAAGTGGAAGGCCGAGCGATACCATCTAAACCGAAGGAGTTCCAGGGCAAAATCCCTAACTTTCCTCTGAACTCTAGAATTTTCCCATGTCAGTTATAACTGTAACAATATTAATTTTTCTAAGGGATGGAGACAATTGAAACAGAATAGGGGAAAAAAACCAAAAGGGTCACAGGGATTTTTCTGTCAAATGAATTCATTAAATTTCTCATTCTCTTTGCAAACAAACTCAAAACAATTGTTTTTATTTCACTTTTGATAAGATTGATAGGATTTTTCTATCTTCTTCAAATTAAATTTTTACCCCTATATGTTCCTCTGTGTGTGTTAGAGAGAGACAGTGAGAGAGAGAGAGAGAGAGAGAGAGAGAGAGAGAGAGAGAGGGAGGAAGGGAGGGGAGGGATGGAGGGATGGAGGGATGGAGGGTGGGAGGGAAGAAGGGAGGGATGGAGGGAGGGAGAGATGCTGTGCAGGTGTCTGTAGGCACACGATGTATGCCCATGTATGTACCTGTGGAAGCTGGAAATCAACCTCAACTGCCTTCCCCCACAGTTTCCCATCTGACTTCTGGAGCCAAGTTCCCTCTCTGAACCTGAGCTTCCCACTTAAGCTCCACTGGCTGGCTGCAAGTTCTAGGGTTCCTCCTGTCTCCACTACCCCAACTAGGGTTACAAGGGCACTCTGCTGCACCCAGTTCATACATGGGTGCTGGAGATTTGAACTCAGCTCTTCATGCTTGTAGAGCATGCACGTTATCCACTGAGCCATCCCCTCGCCTTCTCTCTGTTTGTTTTGTCCCTATATTTCTTCCATTTTTTCCTGGTCCCAAAAAGACTATGTTGTCATCCAAAATATCAGACCTGATTATCAACTTAGTGTATTCTTCTCCTACCTTGTGGAGAAGTACTCACTGTGTGGTGATGTCTATGGTTTAGAGGGTTCCAGATTTCCATACCTCTGTGATATATGACATCATAGAGCATCATAGTTTGTAACAAGTTTGCTCAAATTGTGTTTTGGGTTGATTTTTTTTGATATTTTGATCACTTATAATTCCAAGAGTCAAGTTTTAGGACATGGAATTCTATGACGTATGAGTGTGAACTACCCATTAATACATTTAATTGTTATTTATTTATTTATTTATTATTTTGTCTTTAAACGCCTTTAGGTTGGGTCTGTATGACTCAAGAGATTTGTTTTTGTTTTATTTAGGGCAATTTTAGCCAATCTATGATCTATTTATCCTGCACCTGGCCAAATACGTTTGCTCTGACCCATTTCTTAGACAGCTGTTTTCTGTTTACTTTCCAGGGAGAAAAGTACTTGGTCAGCCAAAGAAAATACTGCAAGTGCCAGCAAGGGAATCTTGCCTGATAACTTAGCAAACCAATTCTGTTCTGACCCTCTTCATTGTATTTCAGAGCATTCAAATTCAAGTCCCTTCAGGTTGGATTGAATGAGGAGGAAAATATTCAAACTTTATATTCACCCATAAATAACATTCTTCCCATGCAAATGACACCTCCAAAATGGGACTAAAACCTGCACTCCTGACTATCTTATAGCTATGTTTGGAAGTCCTAATATACCGGATTTTCTGCCCTCTCTTTCCTTCATTACAGAATTGGTACAGGAAACCCTCCAATCCTTGCTGGAATACAGCCATTTCTGGCACAGAGAGCAACAAACTCTTTAATAGTGACACAATAAAGCATTTCACAAAGCCTCACAAAGCCATGTATAGACAGTGCTGGTGAAAGAAAGCTACTCTCCAGCTCCATTTCAGCTCTGACTTAGCGGTTGCAGTCAGGGTGGCCAGGGAGCCACCCCCCTTAAGGAATGCTACAGTTTACGGATTGAAATTATGCCTCGCCCACATTCAGATGTTGAAAACCTAACTTGAAGTGCTTCAGATGTGACTGTATTTGGGGACAGGAGATAACTGAATTAAAATGAGTTCATTAGTGTAGACCCTAAACTACTGTGACTAGTAGTTCCCTCAGACACAGAGGGAAGACTAGAATAAGACACACGGGAAAAAAATGATACCTATAAATGAGAGAGAGAGAAAGAGAGAGAGAGAGAGAGAGAGAGAGAGAGAGAGAGAGAGAGAGAGAATGAGCTCAAAAGAAGCTGATCTTAGCAATGCCTTGAACTTTAAACTTGGATTTCAGCTTCTTGAACTATGGGAAAAATTATTTCTTCATTGAAGCCAACCAGTCTGTGGCATTTTGTTGTGGTGGCACTTGCACACCCGTTCATTCAGTGATGGGTAACAGCAGTTCTATGTCTGGACTACTAAGAGGCTGACTCTTTGAATCCGGAAACTCAAATGTAGCAGGCAGCAAAATCCACATCGGCGGGCACCTCCGGGAGAATCAGGCTTCTCTTCCTGAGTGGATGGAGTCTCCCTTCCTTGGTTATTGGTTGTTTTCTTGGACTTGGTTATTTTTATTTTCGAATCCACATACAAGATATTATCTCCTAAATTAGTCCCAGCAGGAAGTAACTAGAGAGCTAGCTACTTTCTGTGAATGCACACATGCACACATGCATTAATAACTGTTCTAATAAGTGTTTGAAAGGTCAACAAGAGGCAAATTCTTAGCAAGGCAAAGACATCGTGTAAATACGTTGCGTGGGAGGATTTCAGAACCTATTTATGCTTTTCCCTTTAAGTCATGTACTGATGAGGCATGAGGATTCATAGAAATCCATCAGGAATAGTGAATGCCTGTCCTGAATGAGTTGATGGAGACACTTTTTCCTTTAATTCAGAGTGTATATTTAAGAAAATTTCCACAAAATGTATTAAACACAGGAAATGGAGAGTGTTAACTTAGGAATTGAAATAAGTGGGACAAGGTGACTTCTCAGCGTGTTATATTACCCCACCATATCTGTGGGATTTGGCTTCTCTGGGATAACAATGTTCCATATGGACTTCCCAGCCTCTCTGGGAAGGAGGGGTTAGAAAGTGTGGGGAGGAGCCAACTGACTGATAGTGACCCAGATGATTCCCAGGCTGGTCCTGCATCTACCACCTAGAGTAGAACTCTTGATGAGGTGCTCCTCTTGAGGCAGCTTGGAGCACGCATCTTCGAAGCATACCTGCATCCTTCTGAAAGTGATGTACTTGCTCCACTTGTCAATACAGTGTGTGCATTGTAAAGCATTCTCTCCAAAGAGCTTTTGTAAGACTTTTTTTGTAAGAATTTTGTAAGAATTCACTTTCTTCTTATGAATCAACTTGCATTCTCCATGCGCACGATCTTGCTGAGTTGGGCATGGGAGCTGGGCAGGTCTCTACTGCATTGAACGTAGATGTGTCCATTGTGCCACCCTATGGGTTTTAAACATCATTGATTTTGTGTGTGCAAAGGAGTACATGGTATGCACTGCTTGTAACCTAGAGCCACAGTGTGAACTTTCCAGGAACTCCCCAAGGCTCACGTGTACAACAGTAGCATATGAGCTCCTTTCTTTAGTTTTGGCCTCAGAAGTTTCTGTCCCCATGCTTGATTAGAGTTATTCTCAAAGGTACATCAGATGTAACACTTTGTATCATAGCAAAAGAAAAAGTAGTGTATGTGGGGAACTGTAGGATTCAGTGTTTTGACTTCTGCTCCTCCTTATGTATAACCGTAAGTACAGGGGACCAATGAGAGCAGAGGTCTCCCCCTCTGAGCATCCATAGGAAGCCTGTTGGTTCAGCAAAGTCTTCCATTTCCCTTCAATTTATCCTTCTTTGTGTTAAATTTAAGTCAAATTAAGATCAATTCTTACTGCTTAAAATGATAAGTTTGAGATGATCTGCTGAAATGAAGCCTTTTAGCTACCTGATCTCTCCTAAAATAGCTTTTTACCTGAGTATCGGGGAGTATGAATTATGGGTTGTGGGATTGCATGCCTTTGTCTCTTTGTCTTGTTTCTGCTTTCCCCTTGGACACTGCCAGAGTGCTTAAAGTAGCTTTGTCATGTAAACATATTGTGATGTAAGACCTATAAAGTTATTTTTCTTCAAAACAATTGGACATCCGCACCTAAGTAAATTAATAAACATGTCTAAGGACATTTTTTTCTCTCATTGGTAAAAGGGGACTTTGCAGTTCAGACCAAGACAAAAATGATTATACTTTGGGTCAAACTGCATATTCTGTCCTGATGAATGTGCATCGTAGTCAACTTTAAGGCTCACTCAATCCATTGGAGACAGGCCAAACATCTCATACTTTCTTGCAGTCTCTATGCCATGATCCACAGTACCCACATTACAAGATAACTGGCTCTATGTGCAAGGTATGCCTCAGTCATAAAAACCAATATTTTCTTTATATCTAGCATAATGGTTTCTAGAGAACACAAGTTACAAAATCCTGGCATACAAATGCAGGGTGAGACCTCAGAAATCATGTTCTAGTTCAGGTCTTGCTCTTTCTAGTTGAGGAAACCCAGAGAGATAAAGTGCCCTCTCACCCCAAGGTCATCACCATGCTAAGGACAAAGCCTACTGAATTACAACTGTACCCTTTGGATTTCAGCTCACTGTTGACCCTAAGCTTGAAACATCCCTGGCTCTCATTTCCTTTGTCCAGGCTTTGGCTTTATCGTTGTTGTTGTGTTGTTCCATAGTTTCAAGGCATAACAATAGGTCCAGAAGAAGAATAACATCACAAGGAATGACCAGTTCTCCTAACTCCCTGGGTCCAGCTGTGTCTGAGAAATCACAAAGATGTGCACTGCAAACAGGACACTACACCTACTCACAGGCTCACTTCCTAAGCAGAACAATCAAAGAATGATTTTTTTAAAAAACATTTTTACAAATAAGATAGAGAAAAATATATGCATCTATCCAATAGCTTTTTAAATAACAATGAATAAGTGAGAATATAATTTGTTTGAGAAACCAATAGAGCACAAAATTTGAAAAAAAAAAAGGAAAGAGATACTTATTTGAAGAGGAGAGATACTTCTGAAGTTTGATGTACATTTAACTAGATGTAAAAATCTAAAATAAAAACACTTGTAAAGAGCGATTTGAGACAGCTGCTTTGGTAAATGTGACACCAGAAGATGCTCAGCCAGTAAGAGGTAGCCTTTTAGGGAAGGGTAAGCCTGCTCAAACTTTTATCATACTGTACTTTTATGGAAATATGTTACAATGGAAAGTTGCTCATGTGAAAAATCATGAACTCTTTGACTAAAAATTTAAGAAATATAATAATTTTTTATTGATTTAAGTTTTATTGCATTATGATGATAAAAGATACATGATTTCAATTTATCTGAATTTGTTAACATTTAAAAATATATTTTAAGTAAATAAAATTAAATCACATTCTTGTTTCCCTTTTGTACCCCAACTCCTTCCAGAGGCCCCCCTTCAATACCTACAATACCTTTTTTGTCATATTCTTTAAAATTTATAAAATATTATAACAATAAAAATGTATATTATAAAAGTTGTTTGATATAAAACAACAATCAATTAAACAGTCTTATGTAGATGCTTGTCTACAGCAATACTGAAAATACATGTTTTTCTCAATATAAATTTTAAATAACTCCAAACATATTAACTGTTTATTTTAAAATAATACATCACTACTAGTATTTTTTTAAATGAACATAAATATATAAAGTCTATTTGTTTGTTTTGTATTAGTAGAGTTTAAAATCTTAGCTCTTACTGTGGTACAAACCCAAAATAAGAACAATTTTTAGACATTGGAGTTCATTGTAATAAGACTGTACTTCAATAACCCCTCACATCACCAAAGGATTTTACCTCCATCGCAGCTAAGTTGAGAGTTGACAGTTCTGCTGTGCCAAGGAATGAATTGTAGGCACAATTTTTGGATACAGACTTCCTGCTATGGTCAAAGCTAATTGACTTGAGTGAGTGACTTTATTCTCAGCCCACAGAGAACAGGTTACATTCATTTAAGAAATGGTGTGTGTTTTAAGATGGTCTATCAATAAAGTCATTCACCAACTGTTTCAATGAACAATGGTTCTGCTTGGAGGGTGGCACAGACATTAGGTGAGGGTAAGAATCTGGTCCATTGGCTGTGATAATTTGGAAAAGCATTCATCTCAGAGAAAGAGTAACTTATAAAGTCCTCTTCTTCAAACTTGATACAAGAGTTAGAAATGTCAAGCAAAGCATTCAGTCTCATTCTTTGTTGTTCTCTTACAAGCCACCTCCCAAGCTAATTATCTACCTTTCTTTTGGATATATAAATACTTTTGAAATATGTAAGCTGTTCTGAAACTATAATAGAGTGCAAAAACATGAAATAAACAATATTTCTATTAGAGAAGCTGAGATAGGAGAAGCAAGATTTCAAGATCATTATGTTGTACACAGTAAGACACCATCATGAACAAACAAGCTGAAAGTGGATTGTACAATATTGAACCTATTTCTCCAACTACTAAATTAGAGAGACCATTGGATGATAGTCAAAAAATTTGTAATTCCTCCTACTTTTGGATTTCAATTGATTAGGATATGTTGGTAATATTAATTTTCATATTAAGATATTAAGAAAAAGTAATGGTTACTTTCTGTTATTTTTGTTGTTAAAGGCGGAATTAGGTTTGTGTGGGTTTGTTGAAAGATTACCTTCTTGCTTCTTCTAGGGTGTAGTTTTGCTCATTATGCTGCTGTTTTCCATCTACTATCCTTTGTAGGGCTGGATTTGTGGAAAGATATTGTGTAAATTTTGTTTTGTCATGAAATATCTTGTTTTCTCGATCTATGGTAATTGAGAGTTTTGCTGGGTATAGTAGCCTGGGCTGGCATTTGTATCCCCTTAGGGTCTGTATGACATCTGCCCAGGATCTTCTAGCTTTCATAGTCTCTGGTGAGAAGTCTGGTGTAATTCTGATAGACCTGCCTTTATATGTTACTTGACCTTTTTCCTTTACTGCTTCTAAAATTCTTTCTTTGTTTAGTGCATTTGGTGTTTTGATTATTATGTGACGAGAGGAATTTCTTTTCTGGTCTAGTCTATTTGGAGTTTTAGGCTTCTTGAATGTTCATGGGTATCTCTTTCTTTAAGTTAGGGAAATTTTCTTCTATAATTTTGTTGAAGATATTTTCTGGCCCATTACACTGGGAGTCTTCACTCTCTATATCTATTATGCTTAAGTTTGGTCTTCTCATTGCATCCTGGATTTCTTGGATGTTTTGGGTTAGGAGCTTTTTGCTTTTTGCATTTTCTTTGACTGTTGTGTCAGTGTTTTCTATGTTATCTTCTGCCCTTGAGATTCTCTCTTCTATCTCTTGTATCTGTTGGTGATGCTTGCATCTATGACTCCTGATTTCTTTCCTAGGTTTTCTATCACCAGGGTTGTCTCTCTTTCTGATTTCTTTATTGTTTCTATTTCCATTTTTAGATTCTGGATGGTTTTGTTCATTTCTTTCACCTGTTTGATTGTGTTTTCCTGTAGTTCTTCTAAGAGATTTTTGTGTTTCTTCTTTAAGGGCTTCTAGCTGTTTACCTGTTTTCTCCGGTATTTCTTTGAGGGAATTATTGTATGTCTTTCTTAAAGTCCTGTATCATCATCATGAGAAGTGATTTTAGATCTGAATCTTGCTTTTCCGGTGTGATGGTGTGTCCAGGACTTGCTATTGTGGGAGAATTGGGTTCTGATGATGCCAAGTTACCTTGGTTTGTATTGTCTATTTTCTTAAGCTCCCCCCACCACACACACACACACCATCTGGCTATCTCTAGTGCTACCTGCCCTTGCTAAATCTGACTGGAGCCTGTCGTTCCTGTGATCCTGGTTGTGTCAGAATTCCTCAGAGTCAAGCTGTCTCTGGGATCCTGTGATTCTGGGATCCTGGGATCCTAGACTTGTTAGAGCACCTGGGAGTGGAGCTTCCTCTGGGTGTTGTGGGACTGGCTGCGGAGTTCGTGTCCAAAGTCTGCTCATGGCACTGGCCCAGACAGACCAGAAGCCACTGGGCTGGCGGAGTTCCTGTGTGCCTGGGTCCCGGCAGATCCCAGTTGCTCCTTGTGTTGGGACAGATGTGTCCTCCTTATCTCTGATCCTCTGATTCTGGGCATCTCAGAGTGCCTGGGAGGGGAGCCACCTCTGGATGTTGTAGGACTGGTTGCAAAATTTGGGCCCAAGGTCTGCTTAGGGCACTGGCCCAAACAGACGGGAAAGAACCAGTGCCACTAGGCTGGCAGAGTTCCTGCGTGTCTGAGTCCTGCTGGTCCCAGTTACTCCCAGTGTTGAGACAGATGTTGTGTCCTCCTCACCTCTTATCCTGTGTGTGTTAGAGCACCTGGGAGTGGAGTTTCCTCTGGGTGTTGTGGGACTGGCTGCGGAGTTTGCACCCAAGGACTGCTCAGGGCACCGGCCCAGACAGACTGGAAGGAACCAGTTAAAATATAATAATTTAAAATGTTGTATGCATATGAAAATTTCTGACACATGTATGTCCGTGTACCATGTGCTTGTCTGATACCCACAGAGCTCAGAAGAGGATGTAGTATCCACTGAGACTGGAGCTACAGTCATGAACTCTCACGTAACATAGGTGCTGGGAACCAAACCTGGGTCCTCTGAAACTGCAGAAGTGCTCTCAAGTATTGTTTCATCTCTTTAGCCCCTACTACAGTAATTTTGAAGAAAACATTTACATGTTGATTGTGGGGGTGGTACAAAGGAAATGTACAGAATCTGATTATCAAAACACAACTATATATCAATAGCATCAAAAGGAACAGTAAACTGAGTTTTGATGTATAATGGGCTAATATATATGTATGACCTAAAAATATTGAGTTATAACTTACTAGATTACCTCATGCTAGATGACTGCTTATGGCTTTTGTCAATTATCTATTAACCAAGTAATCAGGACAAAAGAACCCATTACATTAATTTTTCATGTATTTATATTTTAATGGATTCTCCATTTTCATTCTTTGTCCATAAGAAAAATAACTAAGATTATAGATTTTGTACCTTCCATATAACATTCTCCTTCTGGGTGGAAATAGTGGCTATCCTTAGAAAAATCTTCCTTTATTGTAATGGACTTAGGTCAGAACTGTCAATCGTTGGAATAAGACAGGGTGATCTTGGTGCAGTGAACACAGATCCAAAAAAAAAAAAAAAAAAAGCAAGTTCAGAGATATGAGCTCCCTGGGATAGGGCCTAAACCTCTTATAACCTCTTCCATGGTCAAAGAAGGAAACAGGGTATGATGGTTTGTTATGCTCTGCCCGGGGAGTGGCACTATTAGGAAGTGTGGCCTCATTGGAGTAGGTGTGTCACTGTGGATGTGGGCTTTAAGACTCTCATCCTACCTGCCTGGAAGTCAGTCTTCCACTAGCGGCCTTCAGACAAAGCTGTAGAACTCTCAGTTCCGTCTGCACTATGCCTGCCTAGACACTGCCATATTCCCACCTTGATGATGATGGACTGAACCTCTGAACCTGTAAGCCAGCCCCAATTAAATTTGTCCTTTATAAGACTTGCCTTGGTCATGGTGTCTGTTCACAGCAGTAAAACCTTAACTAAGACTCAGGGTTTCTAATTACTCACTCTGGGGAACAGGGGTGGGTTTGTAACATATACCATAGGAGTCAGATGTGAAGAAATGTCAAGTTCCAAACCAATCCTTTTAAATACAGGAGTTATACAGGGTATTAACTGAGTATCCAATTTATATTCTAGGAAAATATAGACAGCTACTCAACATCTTCATTAAAAAATCAAATATGTAAATGCATATTGATTTCATTTCCATAACCTGATCAACATTATAAATAATAACTAGAGAGTTGTGATGTAAAGGTTTAAAGTTCTGTTTCTGCTAGTTATGGAATGCCAAGGTTTAGCAATAAGGAATTATCTTATGTTAAAGTAATTATGTACGAGGCAGCTAATAAAAATAAGTTGACATTATATATACTTGTCTTTCCACAAGAACCACAGCAATCAAATCACATTAAATTTAAAAGAATGCACTACAATACTTACTACCTGAAGGTGACCAACAGATCTTTAAGCAGCCAATGGTGGAATTAGGAGAGTAATGTTTGATTTGACCACAAAACCCACTATTTATTTTTCTATTCGTGGGATTCATTTATCTCACTTATCTGTGACCTGTTTAGTATGGATCTAGGTCAGTTTTAAATGAGAAAAAAAAAAGCATCTGAGGTAATGAGAAGTCCATACGTTTAAAAATAAATAAATAAATAAAAACACCTGTAGATATAAATAAACTGTAGGCATTCCTTAAGTCACAAACACCTTACTTATGAACACAGGTGTATGTGAGCAGAGCCCCGAAGAGTGTGAGATTGAACCAGTCAATGCTTTTTGTGTAGGTTCCATTAATGAATGGAACCAATGTTTGAATGGGAGGCTCCTACCACTGGTTTGCAAACTTATTGTTCAGAAGAAATAGCAAACAGAAGCTGGGCAGTGGTGGCATGTGCCTTTAATCCCAGACCTTGAGAGACAGAGGCAGGCAGATTTCTGAGTTCGAGACCAGCTTGGTCTACAGAGTGAGTTCCAGGACAATCAGAGCTATACAGAGAAACCCTGTCTAGAAAAACCAAATAAAAAAAGAAAGAAAGAAAGAAAGAAAGGAAGGAAGGAAGGAAGAAAGAAAGAAAGAAAGAAATACCAAACAGAAAGTTTCAATTTTTATATTTAAATCTCTGAATATCTAAATGTTAAACATACCAACTAACATGCATATGTATTTTTTATATGTAGACACCTCAGAGTCTATGTCAGTGGTTCTCAACTTTCCATCACCTGTGGTCAACCATGTTCTAAAAATATTAATATCTGTCTTGATTCTTTTGATAGATATTCACATAATATCATATGGCATTTTGTCCCAGTTGTTCTATTTTTATTATTGGTTGTAGTTTATAATCTTACTGTGACTAATGTAATTAAACATCATTATAGGTGTGTATGGTACAAAAGCATAGTACATTTAAAGTTTGACTCTACTCATGGCCCCAGGCATCTGTATGTGATTTGGAGGGTATCCCAGGGAACTAAGAAGGATCTACTGCTACCTCGGGAAAGAATAATTCCTAAAGTGCACAACTTTTAATACCCATACATCAGTCTAGGAAGACCTGTTTATTTACTCTATTAAGCTCTATGTAAACATCTCAGTCTTTTCAGTGCCCCACAGGATTTGTATTCACCCATCTTTTGAAGGACACAGCCATTGTACCAAGTGGTGGACCTACTTAGGAGTTAGTTTGTCATATCTTGTTACTTGTTTCATAATGACATTCCTTAATCATGTGTCTTTAACTTCATAACTTCTCTGAGAACACTAATGCATTACATTTTGGGTATCGTCTGATGGCTGTCTTTGTTTTCAGGTATACAGTAGGCATTCAATAAACACCCCTTCCATCAGACCTAAATTTTAAGTCAGAGGAGAAGCCAATGGCTTGCAGTTATGTCTAAATCTTTTGTGACTGGAGAGGAAAAGAAGTGAACATGTATTTCAGCCTTGAAATGGCATGGGAATTTTTTTTTCCTCTGTAGCAATTTTAGTAGATGATATTAGATTTACCGTGGAGTAGGGATCATGGAAGTGCAATACAAAACCCAAATGACAGTATGAAATGTATTCTGTGTGTGTTCACAAAACTCCGTGGAATTGATCACCATCCCCTTGACAGAGTTAATATGAACTTCACTGGCAGTAACCCGTGGACCTCTAATAGAATTCACCAATGGGAAATGGCAACAGTTCCTATGGAAGCATTACCTTCACTGCCAGTGGTGATCTATGGATGACAGCCTCCCAGAAAACACATTGACACAATAGGCTGTAATGGCTCAGATGGGGCCTTTATGTGATATCGGGCCAGTGATCCGCAGACAATGTCTCACTGGGAGCTTTCTCAATTGCCTTCTCCAGAGCTTTTGCTCATTCTCCCAGGGCCTGTCCAGGTACTTTCCCTGAGCTCGGGGACATCTGCCTGTACTCTCAGACCATCGAAACTTGCCTCAAGTTATTTCTATTACACTAATGAGTCCCAGTAAAGCCAATGAGAAAATGAAGGATAGCTACAGATGGAAGATCTTATCTAATCTGAAATAACATAGGTGTAGCTGTGTTTGCTTAGGAAGTGTAATTAAGCCCCAACAATCAGGGTTGAGCTTTATATCAAGTCCTGCTGGCCAGTTTGAAGACTGCTTTGTCCATACCTAAAGAGGTTATGCAATACCCGGGCCTGTCAGTCATTCAGTCAGTGGGTATTTGATGCACCTACTAATAATTGTGCAATGTGTATAGAGTAGGTCAACATTGGTGTCTGAGCTCAAAGAACTTTCAGTTGAGGGCAAAAAGGTAAAATTAACCTAGCTTACCACTAGGGACTGAATAGCTGAGTTGCTGCATTTGATGGACTTTAAGTTGTGCTCAATTGTGCATTTATTTGACGCTGAAAGAAAAAAAAAAACATTGGTGTTTGAAACATTATCCCTTTGAGAGAAACAATAGCCACATGACACAGCACTGGACAAGAGAAAAGTGGGCAGTCCCTGGCAGAGAAAGTCAGCTAGCAATAGATACTGAAAAGCCCTGACTCACATTCTTAAGGTAAGTCAAGGACATATGAGAAGGAGGATTGGGGGGAGGGGGTGAAGATTATTAACATGTATTAGTATCAATCATGCACCAGACACTTGACAGATTGCCTCATTTTACCTGATCACACATCTAAGAAGTAGTGATTGCTATTATCATTTTACACATGATCGGTGGCTCCCAGAGATTACTTGGTTTGCATAAGGCCACACAAGTAGACAATGACGGAGTCAGGTCCCAAGACCAGATCTGTCAGCTCCAAAGCTCACATGCTTTCTCCTCCATCATACCAGCTCACTTTGCTTCATCTCGACCAAAGCACATGCAGAACAACTGTACCTGCCACCCTGATGGATGAGCAGTGTCCTTCAATAGTATCCCCTGACTCAAGGATAGGCAGGGAAAGTGGAAAGCAAGAGGACACAAGAGAAAGGACAGTCTCAAGTGATACTTTCAACTAATTCACACAGCTAAAGACAAGCCTGGTTTCTGCTAGGATGCTGTGAGATACCCTCCAGTATCCATCCTGACTGGTCAGTAGAAAGCCACTTAGGATCTAATATATTTTTAAAATATCATCACTCACATTGTACTTATTAGGATGGTGAAATTTGAGTACATGTACTGTTTTTTTTTTTTTTAGAAGAATCATGTCACATCTGAAATAGCACTTATGTCTGGGAAGAAATTCACCCTAAGAAAAATTCAATTTTTTTAAAGTTTTATTTATTTATTATTATATGAGTACACTGTAGCTGTCTTTAGACACACCAGAAGAAGGCATCAGATTCCACTACAGATGGTTGTGAGCCACCATGTGGTTGCTGGGAATTGAACTCAGGACCTCTGGAAGAGCAATCACTGCTCTTCACCACTGAGCCATCTTTCCAGACCCCCAAAAATTCAATTCTTAAAATCGGGCACACTCTATTTAAAAAAATCTTAAGACTATAAGAAAACACACTCAAGGTTTTCATTGTAAGTACATATGACTGTCTTGGGTTGGTGAAATGACTGACAGCAAGAAATTACTGTTGTATTTGTTGTACATGTACTTAAAACATGAGTGATTGTACTCACCATGCCTTCACCCCACAATATCTAACTCTTCAGAGACATTTTAACAAATTAGTGGACATTTGCTTTTCTCTACTTATAAATGAACATAAAATATATTCAAAAGCATATTCCTGCTTTACAAAATGAAGTAATAGAAGCTGTTGCAACTTTTAACATATATTGTGGCATGGATGTCTTTTCTTGTCAATACATATAGATCCATTTTGATCTTTTTAGGAGCTGTGGTATTCTGTGCATGATTGCTTGGCAACTTCAAGTATCATTGATATATATAGTGTTTTCAGTGTTTTGATGTCTGATGTTGCTCTAAACACCTTTGCACATTTTTATACATGTTTGTGAATGTTTTGATAGGGAATAAGAAAAATTCTCTAGAAGTACTATGTTCTCATTTTATCAAGTTAATTATAGGCACCTAACTGTACCTATTTTATAGAAATTAATAATTTTATTTATTCTTTCTATATGTGATTTACTGATGTATTATTGTACCAATATTACATGTGATGGTTAAGAATGTATTCAGTGCAGGTTTTGATTATGTATAACCGCTAAATATGGTGTAACCTTGATACTTGTGCAGTTTACTCTCAGTCACAGTTGATGATCTCCATGGGAGGGAAAAATCAAGCATTATCCACATAGGCTTTGAAGCACTTCCAACACTCATACTAGTAATCTGTGAGGAGTGAAGTTAAAGTGATCAGAAAGACTTTTCTGAAAGACCTGGAACTTTAACTACAACTTGAAACATGAGGACTGGTGTAACCGAAGGAGTCAAGAATGTAGAGTCAGGACCATGGACAGAACAGAGATGAGTGGGATGGGACTTGGAGAGTGAGTAGGAGGAGACTCTTTAAAACCTTAAGAAGAAAGCTTTGAAAAACAGATAGGAAAGTCCACATGCGGCATAGAAATAGGAAATCAGGATGATGTACAATTTGGGATAACTTTTGCAAAACTGGATGCCATGTAAAGTAGGCAAGACCACAAATCAAAAGTCGTAATTAAGTGAAATACTCCATAAAATGTATCGATGTAGCTCATAGTTACCACTTACATAGAGACCAACTCTGTGCCAAGACTTCTTCTAAGGACTCCACACCATCTCCTTTAATCTTCAGGAACCATTGTATAAGGCTATACCAAGTGTATCCTGTGTCACTATGTATGATTGATTTAAGTGTTAACACATTTATTTTCTACAACCTCATGAAGTATTTCTTCCCCCAAATGGGGCACATTGGGATTCATCTGTTTAGGACTGGACAGCTGTTTGGCAGAATCAGAATTTGAGGCTAGATAACCTACCACCCCAGCTCAACCCCACGACTTTGCTCAATAATTATCATACCCAACTCTCAGAAAAAATCCCATTACTTGTGTGCAGGCGGTACTTGTTAGGGGCAGAAATGAAAAACTTTAACAGAAGCTGTGCAATTCTGTGTTTTGTGCTTTGGAGTTCCAAGACTTTGTTTAATATCTACTTTTATCATATACTGAGTGACTTCCATTTCCATGAAACTTTCCTTTTTTTTATAAGGTAGGTATGTAACAGTGTCTACTATATGGAGTTGTGACTTGTAACGGTACTTTTGAGCATCACAAAAAGGACCCAGAAGAAGTACTCAAATTACTTTGCAGAAAATGCTCTAGCACTTTGGATACTGGAAGGTATTTATAGATACAAAGCCCATTTGATGTCAACCATCTGATTTCTACTTGGAAGAAACCTCCAGAGTGGAAGGTATGCAAATTCTTAACTATAGGCATTTGAACATTGCAGTCCATTTTCATGGAAGACTGGGTTCTGAGGTGTTCTGTTCCCTCTTTTCCCCAGAAGCCACCACGAGAGAAGGAGTGGAGAATTACTGTGCAAACCCATAGAGCATTCTAGAATGCTCCCATGGAAGGGAAGATAAGCATCCTTGTTGATAGGGGTATGCCTAGAGTTTTGTGTGCCACTCATTGGATGTATAATGATCTTCAGTATCATCGAGCTGGCAGCAGAACAATCCCACAGGGGAGATTAGCAGGATGATTTTGTGCTTTAATTGATTCCTTGATACACTTCCTAGATAACACCATTATTTGCATTTTCCTGATGCTAATCCAAATGTTGAGATTCTACTAGTTCACATAAGACACACAATGAGTTTGTGCCAGTGGGAAGTAAAAAGAAAGGAGAGCCACAATACTCGTCCCTATTACTATAAATGCTTAACCTAAATAACTAAGCGTATATAGTTAATAAGCATTGGGATTCATGGGCCTGTACTTTCAGAGTAAGGCAGAAAGTCAACCAAACTTACATGGGAAAGGTTACAGGAGACTTACAGTCAGGATTTATCATACTAGAATGGCACATTTAAAGCAGAAGTTGAATCAGAGTCAGAATGAACTTGGATTTCTTGGTTTGTTCTTTAATAGGAAGGGGACAAAGCCACCTTAATAAGACACTGAAGGGGAGAAGTCCTGACTGAAATCTGATATGGAAGGAATGCCAAGCCCTTACCCATCAAACCACTCATGGCCTTGGTTCAGATCCTGTGTTCCATAAAGCTATTCCAACCCTCTCTACAAAAGCCACAAGGGCCCTTTGGAGCCACCCAAGGTCCAGCCTAAGGACATCAGTCCTGGCATGCAACTGCCCAAGGCTGCTTGCCTTCTGTATGACTCTCCTCCTGTACTTAGGCCTCCACTGGAAGGAAAGGAAGGTCCTAACCTTCCACTCCTAACCACTCCTTGCTTTCTTTCTCTGCAAGCAGCCTGTGTTTTCAGAAGGCTGATGTCTAGAGCCTTCTAGAATATCCATGGAACCTTCATGTTACCTCACACAGTGGTCTTTACTGACTTATGGCTCTGGGAGAAGGAAGCCCTTCACCATGCTTACTTAATAACCCTGCTACTCCCCACCCTTGGGGGAGCTAAGTAATGCCAGAGTTTAGCCCCAGCTGCTTCCTCTGTGAGGGTCCAGGACAAGAGGTGGCATTCAGCCTAGATATATGGGTATCAGGCTATCAGGCCCAGAAGTGGACACACGCACGGGACTTTAAGGAATTACCTTAAGAGAGGAACATACGTACGGGGGATGGGTTTTTCTCCAAAAGCAGAGATGTGGTGCTCCTGTTGTGTGTTTCATGCACTGAGCAGCTCAGGACTGCTGAGCTGCCTTCCAAGCAGCCTGCCTGGAGCTATGAAGCTGGATTTGAGCCCATGGCCTTCTTTCCCAGTTTCTGAGGCCCATGGACAGCTCCACAACTTAGTTTTCCGTAATGGATGACACAGAGCCAACAGATTAGGATCTGGAATCTTAGTTCTCCACCTCCTTACTTCACTAGCTTACTTCTAGACCCAGACCTGTAGCATGGGGAATAAGAATATTCCTTACCCTGTTGGACAATTATGAAAAGCAAGTGACATCGCACAAACTGCTTATTAGGCAATAGGCCAACAAGAATTCAGAGTCTTCTGACTATAAATTCAAGGTGCTCTGTATAGATACTTTCTGGTCTTTGAAACCTTTTTTAAAATAAATCCTAGCCGGGCAGTGGTGCCGTACGCCTTTAATCCCAGCACTTGGGAGGCAGAGGTAGGTGGATTTCTGAGTTCAAGGCCAGCCTGGTCTACAGAGTAAGTTCTAGGACAGCCAGGGCTATACAGAGAAACCTTGCCTTGAAAAACAAAAACAAAACAAACAAAATAAAATAAACCCTACTCACAGATAGCACGGTGCAGGCTCTCACCAGCTGGGTGGCTCACACCAAATCAAATAACCACTAGGTAGCTAGACCAGATATTTTTCATCAGACTGTGTTATTATCTAGTTCTCCATTCTGACTCTGAGGCATCTTTGCCCCATTGCAAACCACCAACCTGACAAAAGTTGTTGAGGTCACCCCACCCTGTGTCAGTTTCTCGCACTGGTCTGGTGTTCAGCCATGATATTCAGCAATAAGTGTATATCCGAGTAAGGCTCATCCACCCGACAAAGGGATGCTGATGTGGTGTGTTTACAAAATGTTTCACACCATAGAAACTGGCCATTCTGACAGGCATATTTTAACAGGAAATAAGGCAGCTTGCTTTCCAAAATGCTTGCTCTTGCATCTCATAACCAAAGAAGGAGAGCCACAGATTTTTTTTTATTGGCCCATAACCTTTCAGTTATGTGAGTTTGGCACAAAATGACATCTGTTAACACAGCAGGCTACCTCTTGGCATTCCAGTGATGGCTATATTAGGGCCACCACAGGGCCCAGGCCTGCCATAAGCCCTTCGTGAATCAAAGTGCCACTAATTTTCCCCTAATAAAAACCACAAGATGGTATCCAGGCTGTGCTTTTCAATTTATATTGTTCTGCCATGCAGTAGCAAGATCATGAATTTTAATTGCCTACTGAGACCTGGTCCTGTAACTGCACCATGGGCCCAATGCCACTGTGGAGAGAAGGGTGCAAAGTCAGTAGAATGGTGTTTTTACAGGAAAATTTGATTGTAGTAAATCCCGATGACTGAGGATAGATTCAGCAGAGGGTTCTCATTAAACACGAATTCTTCCTTCCCCCCTGCACTCGCTTCACCTTCTCGAACATTTTATAAATCTTATCTTACATGACTTACAATAGGACTAAAACATGCATCTTACCGCCTTCCACAGACACTGGTAATAAAAGGCAGAGATAGTGGGGATCAGATAGAGGAGAAAGAACAGGAGGCCAGTGTTGGCTGTGGCTTCATCAATAATTCATCATCTGTCTCTCCAAACCAAGGCTTCCTTGTAACTTTCTTTCTAAGCTGATGTTTCTATGAGTCTCCTAAATAGCCAGCCTTGATCCAAGGAAACTGGATGCCTGACTTGTCCTTGGTCACCACATCTGTGGACACTTCCTTCCTTTAGAATACTTGTCCGCTCCGGTCTTTATCTCCACCACTGCTACATCACCCTAATAGGATCTTTCTGATCTGAAAACTAGCAGAGCAATTGCCTGGTACCCCCAAGTCTCTGGGTATTATCCCCAACACCATCTCATCTGGAAACTGAATCCTCCCTGTTGTACGATTACAGGTTGGCAGCTCTGGTTGCAAACAGATCTGGGTTAAATTCTGCACTGACCACTTGCTAACGGTGTGGCCATAGACAAGGGATTTAGCACAGCCACACCTCATTTTACAAAATGGAGCTGACAGCTTCTACTTCTCAGAGTATCGGTTACAATGATCAGTAAAGTGAGCATTGAGTCTGCTCGTTGTATTGACCATTATCTTCTTCTTCTTTGCTTTACACACCTTCAATTTTCTCTTACTAAAATAAAGCTACAGTGAAACTATCTTCTGTTTCAAACCCTATGCTAATTATCAGACAAACACCAAGACATTTAGACTCTTGAGCAAGGCTTTTTGTGACGAGTCTGTAAATTGCTTTCTCCAACATGACTCTTCTACAATAGCTTTATAGTTCTTCCTGTACTTCCTGAATACATGTCTTTCTCTGTCAGTACAGTTCATAGTTCATAAGTCATGTCATTCCTTTTTATTTTATCACCGACTGATTGCCATCATCTGGACATACACACTTTCTAAGGTTTACCTCAAATCCATTATCTTCGATTTTAACCCAGGCTAGCCTCCCTTCTCCACAGGACCTTGCAGCTGATCACTGTGGTGTTTATGCTGCACATCACCTACTGTCAACCTTCCACTTCTTCTTCTATGGATTTGCCTCCTACTGCTGCAATTAAATGAGGATATCCTTTGGATGCAAGCCAAAGGGCTACCTTACAGGTGAAATGACCCTAGAATAAAAGCCTTTGGATTTTCAGCCTTTGAATATAGCCCCAAAATGCATGCATCTTATGTGACATCTATAATAATAAGTTTTTGTAGATGGTACATTGTTGAAATGTAAATTTGGACTCTGCTTTAGTAGCTTTTCTGTTGCTGTGATAAAACACCATGACTAGAGTAACTAATAGAAGCATGGGTTTATCTATCTTATGGTTCCAAAGGGATAAACATCCACTGTGGCAAGGAAGAGTGGCAGCAAGCATCAGGCTAGAGGCATCACATATTGAATTCCAAGTAAGATGCCAAGAGATGGTGAACTAGGAATGGTGCATGGCTTTGGAGCCTCAGTGTCCACCTCCAGTGACATACTTCCCTCAGCAAAGCCACATCTCCTAAGTACCCAAATCATGCCACCAACTGGAGATCAAATATTCAAACACCTGAACCTTTGGAGAGACACATCATTCAAACCAGCACAGGCTAAGAAAGGAATGAGAGAAAATCAATATCCTGGCTTGGTAGACACCAAAGGAGACACTGGCAGGGCATGAGTCTCAGGAATGGCTCTGGCTGAATGGGCAAACCTTTTCTAGATGTTCTTAGAAATGAGGACAGTGTTTCCTGGTCTGTGGGCATGTCAATAAGCAGACAAAATCCTAATCTCACAATAAGGATATCAATGAAGTGTTATCTATCCCATCACTGGGGAATTAAGCCCATTTCAGATGACAATCCCATACCCTCAACCGGATCACAGTTTCCCATCACAGTATTCAGACCACAAGACAATTGTCTCAAAAGAGTTGTTTAGATAGAATGGATTGTGAGCAATAACAAATGAAGATGGTACCAGAGTGTAGATGGATTCTGTTTCACAGGAGATTAATCTTTTTTTCTTTCTTCCATCCTTATTAAATAAGCCATCTTCTTTCTCCAACCTATAAACAGAAGAATATGTGTCAGAAGAAGAGCAAGGTCAGGTTTCTTATGCCCAGAAACCAGAGCCCAAGTGCCAGAGAGTGGGAAGATCTGTAATACCCCAGTTGGTCAGCATTAGGAATTGGAGGAAGAATACAGATACTAAGAAACTGTGCCATAGTGGCAGCAAAAGGGCATTGCAAAGAAGAGAGTGTGAGGTGAAAATGCCCAAATCAAGAATCATGTATTTCAATTAAAAGAAGAGAAAGTGTGGCTATTATTGCCTTCATCATTATTATCTTTCAAGATGAACAGTGTCCTTTTTGAACCCTTTGGCCATAGATGTATTTTGAAGTCAGGGTTTTTAGAGTTTGAATACATTAATTAAATTGATTTTAGTGCAATATTTCTGGAGCAAATGTCACTAGATGAAATTAGAGACAGTCAACAACCTTTGTCATTTAGGTCACGTGTTGCTGCTTAGAACATTGCAATATCAATGTGCAAACAAATTTTTTTCTTTTAAATTTTGAAGCACTTCAGATTTACCAATAACAGTACATGGACTAAGGACAGCTTATAAAGTTGTGGACACTGTGTGACAGCCTCCAGACACCAGTTGGATTGACTCTTGGGTGACAGTCATCATATCTACTACAGACCAAGGGAATTAGGGCAGATGCTAACAGATGTCTCACTCACTTCTGATACTTCAACTGCAACCTGTGTACCACAACCCTGAGTGGCTAGTTTGTTTGATTAGTTTAACTCTTAGGTTAACCTTTAAAGCAGTATGATTCCCAGTGGCAGCTTCATACATACTTTGTACTTGCCGTTCCTTTTCTCCACTGACCTTTTTCCACTTGCTTCTTTTCACCCCAAGAACTCTCCTCCTTTCATGTTCTATGTTCCATGTATTTATTCAATTGCCTTCTCTTCCCTCCACCTTAAGATATCCTCTTCTCTTCTGTTTCATATCACACACACACACACACACACACACACACACACACACACAAATATGAGTTCTCATTAGGACAGAAAACACATGGTATTAATTTTTAGTGAAGAATTTGGACATGAGGGTCCCATTACTCTTAACCAAGTTGACAGTAACATGGCAAAGCTATTCAGTAAGCCATAATTTCCAAGAAAACTCTGATTTGACACAGATCCAATTTTGCTACACTCTGAAGTTCCTATTTTCTCCTATTTCTGCCTTATTGGCCTTGCCATTGACTTCCAATTGTCTCTTGATATTCTGAAACTCTTCCTTAATGACTGTCTTAGGCAGGTGCTCTAGAGGAACAAAACTAATAGAAGAGAGGTGTGTAGGAGGGAGAGGGAGAGAAAGGGGCCTTATTAGATTGGCTGACATAATACATATGGGTAGTACGTGGTTGTCGGCCTACTGGAAAGACTGGGAACCTCACATCTGTTCAGTCCACAGGGCTAGGTGCCTTAGCAGCCCCATCTAGTGCTGAAGACTTGTTTTGAAGACAATCCACTGGTCTTCAGTTCACCTGGAAACTGGGTTCCATGTCACAGAGGTTGACAGCAGCAGCAAAAGAAGATGAGGAAGAGGGAGGAGGAAGAGGAAGAGGAGGAAGGAGGATGGAGAGGAGGAGGAGGGAGAGGAGGAGGAGGAGAAATGACAGGAAAAGGAAGGAGAGGAGGAGGAGAAGGAAGAGGAGGAAGAGGAGGAAGGAGGAAGAAGAGGAGAAAGGAGAGGAGGAGGAGGAAGGAGGAGGAGGAAGAAGGAGAGAAGGAGGAGGAAGGAGAGGAGGAGGAAGGAGGAAAAGGAGGGGGAAGAGGAGGAGGAAGAGGAGGAAGAGGAGGAGGAAGAGGAGGAGAGGAGGAGGAAGGAGAGGAGGAGGAAGAGGAGGGAGAGGAGGAGGAAGGAGGAAGAGGAGGAGCAGCAGAAGGAGCAGCAGCAGAAGGAGCAGCAGTAGCAACAAGATGACTGTATTCACCAGCAAGGAGCAAAGGCAAGCAGGTAAAAACAGCACAGCTTCTCCTGCAGACCACCTCAAAACTGGCCTGCTAACAGAAAGCACTGCCCACTCTATGTCTTTTCCCCTTCAATTAATACTTCCAGTAGATGCCCTTACACACACACAGGGGGAGAGAGAGAGAGAGAGAGAGAGAGAGAGAGAGAGAGAGAGAGAGAGAGAGAGAGAGGTCACTTAGTCCATCCCACATCCAACCAATGTACCAACACTTAACTATCACAATGACTTTAAGTTATATTTAGGCAAATAGAGCCTCATATTCTAAAGTCGACCATTTGCACTAGCGACCTCTCCTTTTAAAGGTACATATTTAAGATTATTTAAAAAGTTATTTTGATTCTGCAATATCACCAGCAGTTTCCTGGACCAACAAAAGCTGCCTGAGATAACATACTATTTTAAAAACTACTTTTAAATGACATAAATGAAAATGAAGAGCCCATGCTTCCTTTGGTCTGCAGGTTTTATCTGTTCATTGTTGCTGTGGAGATGAAGTTAGGCAATACTTGCCAACCTAACGTGCAGGAAGTTGCCTTAGCAAAGGTCACTGTCTCTGAAGGTTGCTGCCTGGGTGTCTCATCTGCTCCCGCAGGAGTCGTGAGGCAACCCCTCTAAGCAAGGTGCAGTTCCAAACTAGAGGTTCTGCAGAATCATTAGATCAGTGGCCTTGGCTCACACTTCCAGCAGAACCCTGAGGGGCCTCTCCCTTGATCGTTCCTCAAAATGACAAAGTCAGCTGAAACTATGTGGAGAGAGGCAGGGAGGCAAATAAAAAGGAGAGAGGAACCATCTTACTTACTTACTTTCCTGGGTTCTAGCACCATGTAACATTCAGAACCATGTGCTTAATTAAATGTGTGTGTGTGTGTGTGTGTGTGTGTGTGTGTGTAGAGCGAGAGAGGGAGAGAGAGAGAGAGAAAGAGAGAGAGAGAGAGAGAACAGGTTTGTATGCTACAGCGTCAGAAATCAGTTCTTTCTTTCCACTGTAGAGTCCTCAGTTCCAACTCAGGTCCTCAGGTTTGCACAGCAAATGTTTTCAACCCACTAAACAATTTCTGTTTGTTTGTTGTGAATTTGCCATAATTCCTTTATGAAGTGCTGGGACTTGAACTCAGACCTTACACAGGCTGGAAAAGCATTCTCCCTCTGGGCTCCAGCCCCAAGCTCAGAACAATTTAAAAAGTAGTGATTTCCTAGATATTTATCATCAGGGAGTCCCTCTACATTCTGTGGTGCCCAACTCCCTCTCTCAAGTGGACACTCTTTTCGGGAAGTAAATACCGATTTATTGGCACGTGGTTTTCCCAAGCGTTTCTTTTCTATAACTTAGTCAAGTCACTGTGTTTTGACTTAGATTCCCTGAAAAATAAGTAGGTTTCTTAGACTGAGCTTGCTAAGATGTGGCACGTGGGCTGGAGAAATAAGAAGCAGCGTTCTAGCTAATATGTATGAGGATTTTCACTCGACTGCTGTTAATGCCAAGGAGCATGATCTGCCAAAATCCCCCTGTGCTGAAATGAAAATATCTGCCTTCGTGTGGTGGTTTCCTATTGCACTATTGATAATTCACTGCAGTGTGATCAGCTTACACCACGGTAATAGCACATACACATCACCCTTTGAAGATGCTATTTATTGACTTAATGTGGATATTATTGTTCTCGTTTATTACAAAGAAGTATCTTGTAGTAATTGAAATATAACATGGTATCATTAATCATCCCGAATACAAAATGCTAACTTTAAACTGGTCACACTGTATTAAATACTCTTCAAACCAGAAAGCAATTTGATTTTCAAGTTTGTAAAAAATGTTTAAGATTGACTGTCAACAGCACTAGGAACACAAATCTAAGTTAGATTTCTCTACAGCTAGCTTTAAGTAATGTAAGTTGTGTGAGTAGATTTCTCCTCCCATTGTGTACATACTGAGTAAAATGATTTTTAAATTATTCTCTCCACAACCAGGAAAGAGCCTGTTTTCCTGGTTGTTTGTTTCTGTACTCACCTTGAGAACTAGTTAATAATTGTATCCATATTTTCAATACTGAACTCCCTGGAACTTGGCATTTAAATGGTGATAGTATCAAACCACAGTAAACAGGCAGAGGGGGATGATCACAGATCCCTGCCCGTCCACAGATCCGTTGTGTGCTCTCCCCACAGCCTCCTTTGTTACCAAGTAGTCAAGAGCCCAAATTACAATTTATAGATCAAAAAAACTTTGAGGGGGAGGGGCTCCTACTTTTTTCTCACACAGCAGAATGGGACTAATAATAAAAATCGCTCACCATGTGCACACTAACTGCATAGCCCTTTAAAAATCCGGGCTGCAGTACAAAGGGAAGGTGGTGTGTGGCTTTCTACAGAACACTGACTTTGCAGGGGAAGAAGGGCTGTCCATCTTTAACCTGCCTTTTAAAAAAAATTATTAGAGACAGGGCAGTTTATCTCCATTGTTAAATAGTTGAGCATTGAGGGGTGCTGCCTTCTCTCTCTCATTTATAAGAAAAAAATAACTCAGTGGGTAGTGTTTTCACATCTTAAGAATGTATGCCACCGTTCTGTTATTTTAAAATAGACTATTTTAATTATAGAAGTAAAGATGCTCCTTGCAGACAGCCCACAAAATGCACGGGTGACATCAAGTCACTTAAAGTGCCTCAAGGCTATGTTTTTAAAAAGCTCTTGTAGCCATTTTGAATGTTAAAACATTCATTTAGAGACTGTGCCTTTTCTTTTGCCATGAACTGATAAGCCACCGAGGACCGCGTGAAGTTAGGTAACTCGGAGATGCGATGTCATTTCAAATTTGACTTCTGTCTCCCGCGCTTCTCTTCTCCAGCATATTTATTTGTGACCACTTTGCAAAGAGATTAAAATAAAAATGTATGAAGAGTCCCAGAAGGTAGTCTGCTTTGAAAAGCCCTTTACTTGCCTGGGGCATGGTTTGGGAGGTGAAAGGTCAGGGGTAGTCATAAGGAAGCCCTGTGGGCTGTCCATTCAGTTATGCTCAATGCTCTTTCATCTCTGTTTTTGTTGACACCAGCTGTGCCTACCTTAATCCTCCCTGCACATTTGCATCTTTTTTTTCCCCTTAATAATCTATAAGCAAACCTTGGGAGGGGGACTTGGACAGATGAGGGAGCAATGGTTGGAAAGCAGGGTTCAGGAAGAAGTAGAGGGAGAAGAAACACAAGTCCTGATAAAATGGCAGCGTTGTACAGCATGTTCTATGAGACTTGGTTTGACTCACAGCACCAGTGAATACCATGATTCAGAAACACTAGCTAAACCTTAAACCGAAGGAATGCCAGTGTGCTAAATGTCTTACGAGGATCTCAAACTGCTTGCCATAAATGATCTTTTTGTACAATGAAACAGATGATAGCTGGCTTCCACGACTGTGAAGCTAGTAGAAACCAGAAGGTAAAATACAGCTAGCATAATGCCGGTTTTAGCAGTCACACTCCCCACTCCGAAGCACTAAGATGTTCTGCCTTAATCACACCCCCCCTTTTCCAATAAAACAAAGGTTGAGGTGAAATGGGGGTGGGGTTGGTGGATTTCTGAACCCCTGGTGTGTAAAGAGAAGGAAGCTGGTGATGAAAGGGAAAAATTAGTCAGTGTGTCTTGGTCAAGCTTCTTGGTCTTAGAGGCCGAGAATACAATATGAACTCACTGACCAGGGAAGAGGCTTTAAAAGAGAAAGGAACACAAAATTAACAAGGAGAGTCCCAGAAAGGGACCACAGTAGGCTAACTCCCTGAAACATCCAATTAGGAGTCTTTTGCCATCTGAGGGCTGTACTGGTTCGTTGGTGCTTGAATAATGACTGCTTGTGGCTCCACCTGTGGAAGGCAACACCTTGGACTCCCATGCTGAGGTTTATAGAAAAAGTGGTGCTGATGCTGCGGTCTGTCTACAAGGGGGAAAACGGAGGGTAAGAAAACATCACAGCCAAAGACTATTCTAGCAACATTGAAGGAATTTTCTGCGCATTGTTGCTTGTTTCTTTTGCAAAGGAGAAAAGCATCTTTAATATTAACCACAAAGGTGGGGTAGGGTGGGGAAATGAAGGCAAGGCCACCTCTCTGGAGACATCGAAACCCTGGCTTGATGTGATGGGTAGGGATAATGCTGAGCGCCCTGCAGTAACCCTGGCAACCGCCATTCCCAGAACAGCTGTCAAGCAGTGACTTAAATGGATGACCCAAGTGCAGGCTTTGTTTTTTTTTTTGTTTTTTTTTTTTTTTTTTATTTGGCTGCTTGTTTTTTAACCCTGATGTATGCCTATGAAAACCTGGGGACTCTCTTTTCTTTTTGGAAGAAATAAGCTGGCATATATTTTATGTTCAAAAGGTACTTTTGCTTAAATACCCGAGAGAAATGGCTTCATTGTCTACGAGCACCAAAGACCTGTTAAATATATTACTGTTAAAAGCCTGAATCCCAAATTTAGTGCATGTCGTTCACAAGTACTATCATTCTAATTAATGTTCTCTGCCGGTATTTAAAAAATTGCAAGGCGGGCAGGCAAGCTTCATTTCTCCCCTCCTACCCTTTCCTTCTGGCGTCAGACTACTCGTATGGAAACCCTAACTCACACACCACTTGTATAAACTTAAGATAACCATGGACCCTCTCTACACCTCCGGTGAACATTTACAAGCCCAATGCTTAATATAGGACTTAAGTGAAAGAGCAAGCTCCAGGGAGGTGCTCAGCATGCCGCCCAGCTCCAGATCAGTGCCAAGAATAAGATAGCTGGCCATGCCTTACTTAGTGAGTTCATGGTGCTAGAGACTGATGATCACTAGAAAGAAACAAGTGGTGCTAAGAGTCTATACCACAAGGCTTCCTTCGAGTTCATCATTTTGCACTTTTACAAATGTCCTTCTGAACTTAACAGCCATATTTTTTATCGTATACCATTCATGTGCATATATTACAAGGGAAGTATAAGTTAAATCACTTAATGAATTCATAAACCTGCTCAGCAGCCGGGCCCAATTCTCCTGAATACCTCTTTGAGTTATCAAAGCTCCAAGACCACCAGGAACACTGCTGATCCTGCAAAACTGCATTTATTAAACTCGCTGAGCAAGAGAAAGCAGCACCTTGGCAGAGTCTCAGCACTCTCCAGAGGGGAAGAAGGAGGGGGACGGGTCGTGTCTCTCGGCTGTGGAGTGGGCACAAGGTGGTCTGCACCAGAGCTTACTGGAACTGGGCAGGGGGAGGTCTGATTTTGTAATGAGAAAGAGCAATGTGAAAAAGCCCTTCCGTTGAATCGGCTGTGTATTCCATTGCTCACCTAGTTCACCTGCTTTGTAAATCTTACACTATGGTTTTGCAAGTAGCGATCACTGCTTTAATTTTCATCCACATGTTCCATTCACATGTTCTCAGTCAAACAGCATGATCTGCACCATTATGGACATGGGTACCGATGGGATCATTTCACTAGTTACATTCCTTAAAATGCCTCGCAAAGCAACTAATGGGAAGAAGGGGTTTTGTTTGTTTATTTGTTTGGGCTTACAGTCTGAGGGATGGCCAGTCATAAGAAGAAAACCGCCGCAGCAGCCGGAGCTTGGGACAGCTGATGATGGATGATAAGTACTCAGTCATGAAGCAGACAGAGATGAACTTGATGCTCCGCTTTCTTTTCTTTTCAATTCAAGATACTAGCCCATAAAATAGTGCTACTACATTTAGGGTGGGTCTCCTTATCCCAGTTATAATGCTGTTATAAAGTCTCCCTTGCGGATGTGCTCAGAATTTTATCTCTCAGTTTTTGAGATGTGATTGTTTTGTTCTGATTTTTATGATTATTGTTAATTTATTTCATCAATCTAAAAATCTACTACTTTTGCAAATCATTTCTGATGATGAAAGAATCTTAGAAGAAAGTACTCAAACCACAAAGCAAGAAATGTCTCAAGCATATGTCTTAGGTCATTATTGCTGGGATGGAACCCCATGACCAAAAGCAACTTGGGGGAGGAAAGAGTATTTTTCATTCCCAATTCCATGTAACAGTTCATTATGAAAAGCAGCGAGGACAGAACCTCAAACAGGCGGGAACCTGGAGGCAGGGGCTGATGCAGAGGAAGAAGCTGAAGTCCCATCTGGTGAGAAGGGACAGGCTCTCTCCCTTCCTACACTTGACAGCAGCTCAAATCAAAACCAGCTACGGAAAACATTTTCTTTTGATTTTCCAACCACATTCTGACTCCCCTGTGACAATGTTTACCAACTGCACATCGGATAGAGGGTTAATACACAAGATACATAAAGAACTAACAAAGCTAGACATCCAGAAAACAAGTAACCCAATTAAAACTTGGGGGTACAGATGTAAACAGAATCCTCAATGGTAAAAACTCAAGTGACCGAGAAACTGTCGAAGAAATGTTCAACAGCCTTAGTCATCAGGAAATGCAAATCAAAACTACTTTGAAATTTTATCTTACACCTATCGGAGTGGCTAAGATCAATAAAACAAATTTCAGCTCATGTTGATGAGGATGTGAAGTAAGGGGAACATTCATCTATTCCTGGTAGGTATGCAAACTTGTATAGCCACTGTGGAAATTAGTGTGGCTGTTCCTTAGGAAGATGGGAATCAATCTACCTCCAGTTCCAGCTATAAGACTCTTCAGCGTATACTCAAAGGACACTTCATTCTACCACAGAGACATTAGCTCAACCATGTTTATTGCCTCTCTATTCATAATAACTGGAAATTGGAAACAACTTATATGATGTCTCTCAATGAAGAGTGGATAAAGAAAATGTGGTACATTTGCACAATAGAGTATTACTTGGACATTTTAAAAAAAATGAAATCATGAAATTTTCAGCCAAATGGACAGAACTAGGAAAAAAATCCTAAGTGAGGTAACCCAGACCCAGAAATACAAATGTAGTATGTATTTGCTTAAATGTGGATATGAGCTGTTAAGTCCATGACAACCAAGTCTCTGTAGAACCACAGAGTAATGGACTAGTGGGGGACAGATAGATCTCCCTAGGAAAGGAAAATGGATAGTTATGAATGGATGGGGGCAGCAATGGATCAAATGGGAATGAGAAGAGGCGGATAGAATGAGGGAATACAGAGAAAGATAACCAAATAAAGAGGTATTTGAGGGGTAGTATGAAAACCTAAGACAATAGAAGCTTCCTGAAATATAATCTATACATAAGGGTGATGCAAATAAAATGGCCAAATAATGAGGGAGACAGAGCCCCAACTGGACATCTTTTGTCACCAAACAAAGATTCCAGTTCCAGGAATGGAACTGTATCTAATTGGGTTATTAGCCAAAGGGGACTGATGGGAACCCACAAACAACCCAGACTGTTGCCAAAACTATAGGCTGCTCTCCACAAGCTGACAGCAAGGCCCCGTTGCTGTAGACAACACCTCTACAGCTCACTGAACATAGAGAAGTTGAGCTGGTGCCTACATGGAGTCTGTGCCCTGCTTGCTAGTGTCTTCATTACAGAAAGGTTCTCTTCTTATTACCAAAGGAGAAACGTAAACACCAACTGAGCCACAAAATCTTTGATCTACAATAGTGTCCCGCCTGCAAAATACACTGGGTCAATGACAACATAAGGCTTGTGAAAGTAGCCAACCAATATTTGATTTGACTTAAGGTTTCAAGAGATGTAACCCATAGCCAAAACTGGTTGAACCTGAAGAACCTGAGAGTAGATAGTGATCCAGGGGAATATCAAATACTATAATTCTACTAACAGCACATTCCCATAAAATGGCTCCTAATGACATTCTGCTACACCAGTAAATTAGTGCCTTGCCCAGCCATCTTCAGAGAAGCTTCCTCCTGCAGTAGATGGAAATAAATACAGAGACCCACAAGCCAGACAATAGAGAGTAAGAGACGTTGGAACACTCAGCGCGAAATGGGATGTCTCCATCATATCCCTCATTTCAGGGCTCAGAGAACCCGTGGAAGAAGAGACAGAAAGAGTGTAAGAGCCAGAGGAATGGAGGACACCAAGAAAACAAGGCCCTCTAAACCAACAGGACTGATGCACACATGAACTCATCGAGACTGAGGCCAGCAGCACTGGGCTTACATGGGTCTGCACCAGTCGGGGTCCTACAGCTGAAAGAAGCAGACATATGCCCCCAGCCCTAACCAGAAGCTATTGAGAACCACTTGCAAATGGAAATTTAGTTCTCTTCAAGGGAACTGCACTGGGGAACCAAATTACTCTTAAGGTTAGGCTACATGCCCCGCCCACAGTAGATGGTCAACGTCATAGGATCTTTGGGGGTTCCTTGTCCCAAAACGTTGTCAGAGCTTTTTAATTTAATCTTATTTTTACTTTTTTAAAATTTTATCTGTATTTTTTCCTCTTTGTACTCTACAAGTTCTTTGGGTATATATTATGGCTTTCAGTTTAGTGCTTCTGTGCGATGCCTGAGCATGAAAACAAGTGGGTCTCTGATTCTTGTGCCTTCTCTTGGGCTCTTTTACTTATGCTTGCTTGTTTTGTACTATTCCAGTGTGTTAGTTTTAGTTTTTATCTTATTATGTCTTATTCTGTTATTACCCCTCAAAAAACCTGTTTGTTTTCTAGTGAGAGACAGAAAGGGGGCGATCCAGATGGGAGGGCAAAGGAGCTGGAAATAGAGGAGTAGAGGGACGGGAACTATAATCAGGATCCATTATATGAGAAAAAAAATCTACTTTCAATAAAAGGAAAAGCAAAGAAGTTGTGCATTTAATATGTATAAATCCCTAGTGGGGGAACTAAAGGGAGCTTCATGACACTCAGTGGATAGTGAGAAATATCAGGTGTGTCTGCCACAATGTTTCTCATTACCTTATTTTCTTATCCATCATAGAAGAGCAATGATTCAGAGGAATGACAGTGAATATGGTTTAGTCCTTAGCCCTCACAAAATCTTCCTTTACCACCAAAACAGATACCTTGAAAATAATTCCAAACTGGGCAGTGGTGGCACATGCCTTTAATCCCAGCCCTTGGGAGGCAGAGGCAGGGGGATTTCTGAGTTCAAGGCCAGCCTGGTCTAAAGAGTGAGTTCCAGGACAGCCAGGGCTACACAGAGAAACCCTGTCTCGAAAAAAAAAAAAAAAAAACAAAAGAAAGAAAGAAAGAAAGAAAGAAAGAAAAGGAATTAATTCCAAACCCTTCACTAGCCTTGGAGCTGGGCAGCAGTACAAATTTCTCTCCTATAGTATTCCTATAAAAGAAGTTCATGTGACTATCCTTAATATTTTATTTATTTTCATCTCCCCTACAGTAAGTTCAGATAGTCAAGGGAAGACCTCGTATCCACCCAAAGACTGCTCAACTTTTCTGCATCTCCAAAAGACAACAGTGTTTGATCTGCCCAGCTGAATTAACCCAGAAGGACATTTTTCCTTCTGATTACCTAGTAAGAAACCCTGTCTTTTAGCTATTACTGTTTTCCTGTTTGGTCCTTGGGTAGACTTTAATTTTCCTCCCCAGACCAAGTCATTCATCTTCTCTCTTGAGATTTACATATTAATCTTCTAATGTGGATCTATTCTTCTTCTCTGCTGCATGTGACTTCCTCTGAGTTCAGGAACACAACAAAGTAAGTAGCCATGATGTGAGTAATGCTCTACTCACTGAGCAGTATCCACTGATCATCATCAAGTCACAGAGGGTGAGTGGATGCTCAGATGCAACTTGATCCTTCACCTTTGCCAAGGGAAAATGACAATTTCCCTTCAATGCATGTTGTACATGTAGTTACATCTTCATAATCATATTTTCCTGCATTCATTACTTAAAAAGAAATAAAGATGGTTAATGTTCTCAGACTTTTTTTTCCTTTGTTATTTTTTTACGAAGGAAAATGAGTACCCCTGCATCACTAATATCCTGAGCATAGGTTTCATCCCCCTGCTGGGTGAGTCACACTGGGTGGCATCTCAGTTTGCTTTTGAGTCAGGAGATGTCTTTGACTTTGGGCTACATAGTGTAGATGCCGGAATAACACTGTGGACACTTTTGTGTGTTCATTGTGAGCAAATCCCCCAACCCCCATCCCTTTCCTAACCTGGAGTCAAATGGGTCATGTCTGAAAACACAATTCAGATTTCTTTAGTACAGATTATTCACTTTATCTGTATTTATCTTTAGCTGAAATTATCCTGGGGAACCTTTGTGTTGAAAGCACAAAATGATATGAAAAGTCAAGGGCTTTTTTTTTTTTTTTTTTTAAAGCAAATCTAAAAGCTGAAGGCAGGTGTTAGAAGCAGAAAAAATCATTCCTTGAACTCCCCAGGAGTTGATCAAAGAGGCAGCCATAAATTGCAACAAAAGCAGAGATCCACTCTGCTCTGAAACCCAGCCAGCAACACTGGAAATGTTTCCTTATTTATTCCATTAATTCTGTGATAGCAATCTCTACTGACAAGATTTGCAAATCTAATCATTTATTAATGAAACCTGTCTGGTGGATTGTACCCAAGATCCTCCTGAGGTCCCAGGCTCTATGTGGCCACAGCCGTTTGCTAGCTACAAGCTTGTTGTCTTGACAGAATGTGACATTGGAATTTTTGAGATTCTCAGGAGAGCGCCAAATCTGTTAGAGCTTATGACTATATTCAAAGATGGCCGCCAGGTACAGCCTTGCTCCAAGGACCAGCCTACTGGCCAGTTTTCAGGATCCACACAGCAAATGTCGTTTCTTCTGAACATTCTCTGTGCATCCCAGCCCAACATGTGTGGTTTTAGGTTTTGCTGCAGACAGGAATGAAGAATTGGGCCTGTGTTTGCATAGTTACTCACCCTGAAGAAGATAAGGTTGACCCGACTCTTGACTAAGACATTGATTTTTTTTTTCCTAGAAATTTCTCTGTGGTTTCAGATACTTCCAAAATATCACCCCGTTTCCTTGACAACCGTCTAAGCTTTATTCCCTATGAACCGACGTGGCATGATTCATCAGTGAACAGCCAGCAGCAGCCACCCAATTTACAGGCTTCCTAAAGATTTCCTGGAAAGAAATCCCTGTCCTGAACTCTTTTAAGGGCTCTTTTTTTGATGTTTCACAGAGCATAGCTAAAAGTAATAATAATAATAATAATAATAATAATAATAATAATAATAATAATAATAATGATGATGATGATGATGATGATAGTTCTGTAACAAGTCCATGAGGAACAGCGGTATTGATGGAGATAATGAAATGCAGAAATGAAGCCCCCCCAGCAAAGCTCCCTCACATGTGCCTAAGCTCTGTTCATTAATCTGTGATAATTAGACTTTTTTGCAGAGGTTAACAGCAGTGGCACATGGTAATTAAGGACTCCATCACTACCAAAGGGATTGAAATGCTTCTAGTGTGACACATGTCCGGCTTTCAGTACGTGTTATGTTTGCTTTAAGTATGGATTCCCTATGTGTTGCATGCATGAGTGCATGCGTGTGTGTGTGTGTGTGTATGTGTGTGTATGTGTGTGTGTGTGTGTGTAGAGGGAAGGAGGAAGAGAGGGAGAGAGATCCATGATCTTATATTACTTTCTTCAGTGAAAGTTAACAAATTATTTTAGTTGTAAACTAAATAAAAGAACGACCTATTGTTTGGATCATCAATTTTTTGGCTTGGCCATGTGGCCTCAGAGAAGTTTCTGATGCCCTTTGCCTCAGTTTCTCCATCTGTAAGGTGGTGTAGTAATAGACTCTTTAGAGTGTTATGATTTAATAATGACAAGCACCAAAATTGCTAGCATTCACTGGTGATATACGTTATGCCATGTGCTGCTCTGAACCCATATATGTCCTCAAAATATTTCAGAGCAAAGGGGGTTGAGTAGGCTGCCAGAACTACTTACTTGCTTCACTTTGAGATATCCATGTCGCTCAAGAACAAACTTCCCCCAAAGGGTAGTTCATTGGATGATGTTCTCCTTGTTCTTCTAAAATGAGAATTACCTACACCTCATAGCAACATTACTTCGGTAATAGTAACCATTTTGGCTTAGGCTGGATATAGTAGCATGATTCCATCCTGGAAAGAACCTATTAATAGATGAAGAAAGGAGCTATTTCATCTCTGTGCTGTTTTGGTTATTGGGCTAAATGAGATGCTAGATGCGAAGGTCTTAATGTACCACTTGGTGTATGCTAAGTTCTCAATAAACAGTAGCTGGTGTCATCAGGGATGTGCAATGCATAAGAAGTCAAGAAAGGGAATATTGCTCATTTCATTTTGCTAATTTTTACATATATTGCCTATCCCCTTACCCACAACGGGTGTTTTCTAAGCCCTTAGTGGATGCTGTAGATTGGGTAGAACATACATTTTTCCCCTACATATTCAATAAATCATAGATATGATGGACCAAGGAAGATGATTCATATTCTAGGATGGTGTGGCAGTCCACCATGTTACTCAAAACATCACATAATTAAAAATGGAAATATTTTATTTCTGATTTTTTTTCTATTTTATATTTTTTTTAAATTATGGTTGACCACAGGCAACCAAAACCCCAGAAAGAAATATACCAAATATAGTCTAGATTGTAGTCATTTCTAAATTTATTTAATATCAGTTTTAAATATGTAGACATGCAGTTTGTGACAATACAGAGGAAAGAAGGGAGAAGGGAAGGGGTAGGAGATAGTTCATCTTCATTGTCAATTACTTAGATTCACTTAGGAGCCCCCTCTCTGAGCATGTGCATGAGGGCGTCGTTTCCATGATGTTTTAACTGAAGAGGGGAGGAGATGATCTAGCCTGAACTTGGTCAGTACTATTTTATGGACTGGAGTGCTGAGCTGAATAAAAAGGAGGAAGTGAGGGAGGAAGCGTGCAGAGTGCCAGCGTTCATTGCCGTCTGCTTCCTGTCCACAGTTACCCTGTGGCCAGCTGCTTCACCCTCCCGCTGCCACAGCTAGAGCATTCTTGCCATGCTGGACTGAGCTCACAGCTGGGAGCCAAGATAAACCCTTTCCTCCATACAATGCTTTGGTTGGGTATTTTTTTTTTCACATCGAGGAAAGAGCAGGGAAGAAGGAGGTTTCTAATCCTTAACCCTGCCCCCAAAGGCTGAATTTCAAAGGTCTCAGGTTCTAAGAGGGAGAGAGATTTTGCCTGTATTTTGAGATTATTTTTCAGACTAAGTCAAAAAGTAAACTGACATAGAGCTGCCTTGCCCCAAGAATGGGGTTCATTTTTATCCAGTGTTTCAGGATCACCTCCCTGGTGTCTTTAGTTATGCTCTAGCTGAGGCCAAGCGTGAGGGTTTCAGTGGCGACATGAAAGCCCCATGCCGGAGCCTGGCAGAGTTTCCATAGCAGCTGGCACATCCATTAGCAGTTCCCAACCCCTCTCCCCAGATGAGTGTGAACCAGCAGGCTGGCACTTGCTTCTCCAGATCCTCCTTTTACTCTTGTTGGGGGAGGGGGGCTTTTAAAGGATTGACACTTCCATGGAAAGAAGAGGAGGAGGAGGAGGAGAAAGAGAAGAAGCAAGGACGAAAGGAAGGAAGAAAGGAAAGAAGGAAGAAAGAAGGAAGGAAGGAAGGAAGGAAGGAAGGAAGGAAGGAAGAAAGAAAGGAAGGAAGGAAGAAAGACAGAGAGAGAGAGAAAAGAAGGAAGGGAGGAAGGAAAGAAGGAAGGAAGGAAGAAAATCTCTGTCAGCACTAAACTAGAATTAAAGTTATTCCAAAGAATGATCTGGAAGTTCTGCAAGATCTTCTTCAGACAGACAGACAGACAGAATGTTTGTTCCCAAACCTTCCTGCCGTGGATGAGAGCGGACTGACAGACATCCAAGGAACTTTGGTTTCCTCCCAGTTCCATTTCCTCCTGGTTCCCTTTGTAAAAGCAACCTTCAACTTCTGCATGCTCACACCATTGTCTGGATCAGCCATCCGAGCCCATACAGTCTTGCTCTCCCCAGGTGTGGGGGAAGACAAAGAGACAGTTATTTGGCAATAAATGACATGTTTCTGGCAGGGTTTTCTATTCAAACATCGAAAGGACATAGAAGATTTAACAAAAAATAGGCAATAGTATGCTACTGCTGTGTGCTATTCTGTGAACTTGTTTTCTTTTTTAAACAAAAACAAAAACAAAAACAAAGAAGGAAGCCATTGGTTTCTACTGAGTTCCTTACTGCACCACATCCAATAGCCCAAACCAAATGTCGTCGCTCAACCAAGACAGAACTAGGTTACTTATCTGACCTCCTAAAATAAATCAGAAAAAAGAAATGACCAATCCCCCCACTTTGTTCTCCACTTCTGCCTTTCTGTTTGCTTGGCTAGAACACTCTCTGTCATACAGAAAGAGGTGTTTTGATTATGGAGTCACCAAGAAAAGGCAATTAAGATCTTTAAACTTATCTCGATGTTATTTGGTCTCAGGCCAACTTGTGTGTACTGGAGATTTTGAAAACTTATGTAAATCTCCTCATAATGCCTGACTTCCACCATGTGAAGTACCCTTTCCTTTTGCCTTTTGCCAGATAAACCTAGGAGAAAGTAAAATCTCACCTTCACCTCTTCTTCTAGGACTCATTCTCATTTAATCCTAACACAAAGGGGCCTTTCTCCCAGTTTAGCGTGGTGGATCTCCCTCTGCAGAATAAGAGATCTTCATGTGCCGGGCCTGGCACAGATGAACTTGGAAGAGAAAGTATGAAAGCAGACGTGGTTTGGCTTTGCAGTAAGGGAAAACCAAGCTCTAACAACGACAACAAAGATCGAAAGAGAGAAAATGGTTCTTCTTGTTAAAGTAAATTAATTAGTTGGATTTATATGAGGAGACAGAAGGGAAGGAGCCAGGCTGTGTCCCACATTAATAACTCCCTCAGGAGAAGCCAGATTGGATTGAAAGAGGAGGACGGGGGAGGGGCCTTCATGCCACCTTGGAAGGGAAGGATCTTGGGTTTTCCTCTCTTTGCACTCTGTCACCCCTGCAGACACAAGCACATATCCCGAGCCTGACATGAAAATGATGTCATCTTTCTTTTTGACTCACCAACCAGACTACATTAATCCCCTACAGCGTGAGGGCCAGCAGGAGGCTGCTTAAGGGACTTCAGGCCTGTGAATAAATGATGACCCAGTGGTTAGGGGGCGGTAGCCTAGATACATTCAGGATGCATTAACGCAATTAGCCGGGAGAGAAGTGAGAGTACAATTTCCAATCCCCAAGAAGGACCAGGCCATGCCTGGAACTGGGTGGGGAACTCTACAGCTGTAGGTTGGTAAGAAACACTTAGCAAAATGACTGCCCAGGAGCGGATCATGCATGGAGTCTTGCCCTTTGGCCTGGTTTCATGCTGCCGCCTCTGAGAGTGAGGAGAGGGTTTCAGGACAGTGAGAGTCACAAACTGGATTCACTGCAAATTGCTGCACTTGAGCCAGCCCTGTCACAGATATTTCTAAATTGCAGCTTGCACACTGGTACCCCTGGTTGAATCTGATTCCAAGGGTGCTTTCTGTTTGGCCAGAGCCTTTGCTTTGGCCCAGTATTGAAAACAAACAAACAAACAAACAAAATCGAAGCAATATCTTTAAAATTCAAAACAGATTTTTAGATCATCTTGCAAAGCCTGCGGTGTGTTAATGCTGGGTTGGCACGCCTGCCTGACCCCAGGATGCTGGAGTAGCTGTGTGTCCTCCATGTTGTCCCAAGTTTCACTCTTCCTGTTACCAAAGGCCCCCCGCCCAACTCTGCTCATTTACATGTATTCGGACCTCCGCATGCCATTTGAGTTTCTGATCTCTACTTCATTAATTAATTATTTCTTTTACTTCCTTACTTACTGGGACAGGAGCTTGCCGTTATGCTCAGGTTGGCCTGGAACTAAATATGTAGTACAGGCTGGCCTTAAACGCAAAATCCTTCTGCCCCAGACTTTCAATACTGTGATTCTTGGCACGCACCACCATGCCATCTTAGACTACTACCTGAAGTAGCTTCTGAGTTTGGTTCAATCAGAAGTATCAGGTGAACTCTGAAACTTCCAAGCCTGTTTTCTTCCATAGATTCTTCCTAATCCCTGCTCTCTCCTAATTCCTGCTTTCTTTCATCCATCGGATCTTGCATAGGAACCCTCCTGTAGACACAGCCCTGACTCTGAGTCAGTGTCCTTCCCTGATGAAGCTCCAGAATATACCTGTTTGGATGTTTCAATCCAGTTAGAAACAGCAGCTGACCAGGAAGCAGCCCTGGGAATAAACAGGCTTTAATTGCAGCAATTAGGCCCTGTGTGGATATCCACCACAGGAAGAGCGGCCAAGACTATCCAGAGCTAAACACAACACTTCCAGACAGTTTCATCTTCACTGCAGCATGAGGAGATGTGAGACAGAGCCCCCAGCTCCTAGAAACAGCCAGCCAGGCCATTCCTCCTTCACATTCCTCCCTCCTTGATTCTATGTGCTTCCCTGAGACAGTAAGCTTTCCCCTTGTTTTTTGTTCTCATTCAAATGAATTTCCAGTTAGAAATGTCATTGAAAGATAAACAATAGGGCCAGTGACTCCAGGAGACTAAATCCCACAGCCTGAACTCCCTCCTCTGAAGCCTCAGGCTTTTCTCACCTCTTGCCTCCCTTACTCTCTCTCCTCCACTCTCTCTCCTCCCAATCACTTAGGCCTAACGGAAATGAAGTGCTAAAGGGAACTCCCCTCCCTCCCCCCTCCTGCTCTCTCCCTCCCTCCTCTCAGCTGTGCTACATTTGGTCACTTCTAAAAGGCACATCTCATCCTTCAACTGGCACCCTAGTCCCCCAGTAAACAATCTCATTGTTTAAAACGAAAGGGCAATCTGTGTTTTGAAGGTGGCTGAGGAGCCTGTTTGACTACTACGCTCCAAAGCTGAGAAGGCAGTAAAAAAGTCCAAGGTACACAGTCAGAAGATGAATAATTCAACTTCCCTCACATGCCGAATTAACCTTGACTTATTTCATGCTTCCCCGCCCCCATCACGCCAACTTTGCCTCTCTCCAACTGGAGTTGGCTGAAATCATCCAAGCATGCATTTTAATCCCATCTGGAAACGTCTTCTGCTCTATTTGGATCACAGAACATGAGAGCAATTCTGGTATGTACGAGTTTCCCTACCGAAAGGGGTGTCATGAGAAAGCCTACAGTGCTGGGTGCTTGGGGCACCACCCACACCCATGAAAGATGACCACCAACTATCATTCAGCTAGTACTGACAGCCAGAAGATAAAGCAATTCAGGATGTAGGGAGCCTCTCTGTTTCTATTTTTGTATCACCCATTTTTCTTGACACAACTCCCGCCCCAGCTTCCTCATAATTCTGCCAAAACCCAGCAACCCCACCAGGAAAATAAGAGCCCTCGTCAGGTATACAACGTTGAAAGGGAGGTGGAGTTGCCTTCTTAAAGTCAGCTCACCTCTCACAGGTAGAGTGTGGCAGTATCATATGCTAGGCACAAAGCCACATGGTTTGTGTGTAGGGGTGGGGCGAGTCACAAGGCCTCTGACATATAAAAGCCCGTTTGTCTAGGAGATGTTCTCAAAGCCCTTCCCTTGACCACGTTACAGGGAAGGAAGAAACAAATAGGGAGACCAATGTGCTTGGCCAGCTCAGAGGAAAAAATAAGCAAGCCCATGCACATGCAGTGGTTTTCTTGGTTATGCTGAGATAAATAGAACCGCCAGGCATGGTGGTACTTGCCTGTGTTCTGGGCTACTTTGGCGGCTGATGCAGAAGGATTGCTTGCTTAAGTTCTGTCTGAATTACACAGTGGATTCAAGGCCAGCCTAAGCAACTTAGTAAGAGTCTGCCTCAAAATAAAAAGTATGAAAGGGGCTGGGGGATCCAGTTCAGTGGTAGTTTAAATAAAAATGGCCCCCATAGCCCATAGGGAGTGGCACTATTAGGAGGTGTGGCGTTGCTGGAGTAAGTGTGGCTTTGTTGGAGGGGGTGTGTCACCTGGAGGCAGGTTTTGAGGTCTCAGAAGCTCAACCTGGCCAGTATGTCACTGTCACTTTCTGCTTCTTGCCAATCTGGATGTAGAACTCTCAGCTCCTTCTCTAGCACCACATCTGCCTGCACACTGCCATGCTTCCTGCTATGACGGTAATGCACTAAACCTCTGAAACTGTAAGCCAGCCCCATGGTCACGATGTCTCTTCACAGCAATGGACTAAGATACTTACCTACCAAGATCAGTCCTCAGTCCTAAAAAGAAAAAAATACTGTATCCATTCAGATGGCATCCTTGGAGATAACAGGAGCTGAGGCAAAAGGGAATCTGGGTTGGACATTAAAGATGCTCTCGTCAGCATGGACAAGCTAACTTCTAGAAGAATGTTGCAGTTATTGTCCAAGAGAATTTTGTACAATGGTGGAATGTCCTACAGATGTGTTGCCCAGAGTGATAGCCACTAGCCATATGTGGCCTCTGGACAGCTGACTTGTGGCATTTTAGTCTTTCTCAATTTTAAAAGGCTTACATTGAAAAGAAGCATTGGGTAGTGAACAGCGCCAGAGGAGACAGCAAGGCAGAGGCAGCATCTTCTACATCATTACTTTATGAAGCATCCTTAGGAGTGTCTATCTCCAAACACCTCATTCAGAAATTCCTTCAGCATTCTCAAATACGAGGAAGGAAGAAGCCAAACCTGGATGGAGCTTCCTAGAGGTGCCAAGAAGCCAACCCTGGATGGAGCTTCCTAGAGGTGCCAGGTCTGAGAAAAGCACTTTTGAATTTGAAATTGAAGCTCTAACTCCGCTATAAATAGTATTGCCCTGCTTGTGCAACTGGGGAACCTGCAGGTGACAAATTGAAGTGTACGGCCAAGAGTTACAAGACAAATAGCTGGCAGAATTGGAATTTTATATTAAGCATTGTTCTTAATGCTAATGTCACAGAGAGAAAATCAGCCACTGGCTACCAAGTTCACAGTTACATCTGACTTGATCTTTGACTACCAGATTTTCTTGGGTTAGAGTTGAAAATATTAGATAAAGGAACAACCTATGTTGCTGCACTTGCTGGTATTAACGGTGTGACACTCAGGTCTGAAGTGGTCCCTTCACTTATTTTGTTGTTGTCACTGAAGGAACTGAGACCCAAAACAAGTCCATATGAGGCAAATATATATATATATATATATTGTCCCAAGGAATAAAATCCCCTTCCCCTGGGGAGAAAACAAAAAAATAGCCTTCCTCTGAAACCATCAGAGCCCCTAAAAGAGAGCAGGCTTACCGAGGAGGGTCAGTCTAGCATCCCTGCCTATGGCTGATGAAGAGAAAGCATTTCCCTGCTGCTAGGCGTTCATTCATGGGACAAGGTTGGTGTTGGTTATAATTAGACCGGCCTTTCTAGGAGGGGGTGGGTGCTTCCAATGCCAGCTCTGCATTTGCATCTGGCAGCTGGGATGCTACCACCTGGCCTGCTCTGTTCTCCAAAGGCATCTCAGCTGCTCTCTCCCAGGGCAGGTGTGATGGGAGCAAGGGAGGGAGAAAACACAGCAGGGACAGTGACCATCATGCAGGCCACCATTCACAGTGTGAGTCTACCCTGCTCATGCAGCAGACTGCTGCTACTCCAGGACCCCTCCGTGGCTGCTCGCTTTCTACACCAATGGGCTGTGGGGTGATAAGTTCAATCCCCAGTTCTGTCAAACCTGCAGTTTCTTCAGTGACCTACTTTCCTCACTCGGTGGTGTTGGAACAATGCCTCGCTCTGATCCTTGTTTAGACTCGCTTTTTTTTTTTTTTTTTTTTTTTTTTTTTTTTTTTTTTGCAAGCCGTGGTACAGAAGCAGCCCAGGCTTTTGCCAGGCTCCATCCCTTCCCCCATGCCCCTTGAATCCCTGACAAGTGTTGATGGGAAAAGAAAAAAAAGGGAGAGAGAAAGAAAAACAAGGGGAAAATAGTTTTCAGTTCTCCCATAGACTCTCAGGCTCCAGAGGAACCAAAGGCCGGCCCATCAATAAGAGAGAAATCAAAATGTGCTTCTCAACTCAGAGCAGAATTGGAATCTGAGTCTGTCCTTCTCTAGCAATCTGCCTTTCACAACCCACCCCCCCAATCCCTCAGGAATAGTGAGAAATAACCCATGCAACGTCAGGAACGCTCTGGACCCCACAGTATCAAAGAAACCGCTGCTTCTAAAGTATCAGACTCAAAAAAAAAATGTTCTAAAGGCATGATCACTAGCTCCTCCCTCTTGGGTGAGCCACCCCAATAAAATCTTTTTCATACCCATGGTCACAGCTATTATTGAGAGAGTGGGATGAACAAGGAGCTAGGGAAATGGCCCAAAAGATTCTTTGTGCTCTGTGAAGCAAATGTAAGATCTATAAGCAAACACCAGATAATCTGACCTGGGAAATAATACAGAAGAACAATAAAATCATAACCAGCCTTTATTGATTAGTTGCCATAGCCATGACTGCCCCATGTGCTTTTGAATTTGTGATGTGCCTTCTTGTCTATGACCTATGGATACAGATACTGCCGATGGCCTCATGTCATAGATCCTGGGGTACAGGGCAGGGCCTGGTTCCTAAGGGGTCAGCTGGGATCTGAGTTATCAGTCTCTCCAGAGCACGTACCTGGCATGGACTCTGGGCCTAGCTTTAAAGTACCTTCAAATGATACTTTCCCATATTTTCTCATCTCAAGTGGTAGGATGACTTGGTAGATTATGACCTGCACGGCCTTCAGCAGTCTTTCCTCTTGCCACCTCTGTGAACCCTAGCTGAATCCACCCTGGTACTTTCTCCTTACTTGAACTTGCCGACATACCACCCTTCTGAGACATCTTCCCTGTTTCCTCTCCAAGAGGACCGGGGCTTTCAAAATGGGCTGCTGCCCTTGCTGGACTCAGGGTGGAGGGCATCCCTAAACCCCAAGTCCCTTCTAGTCCAGGGTGATGTATGCTTTGGAAAATGTAAGAGGATGTTCCCAGAGATTTTGAGAGACTCTGCTCTGAGAGTAAAATAGAGGACTCTGCAAGGCTGTCCTCTGGGTTGTGTCCCCTCTCCCACTAGGTCTGCTACTGAGTGAGGATCGAGTTTAAAGCTGTAGAGTGTGCCTCAAAAGCACAGAATACACTCACCTTAGACCTACTAAGGACACAAAGGTGGAAGAAAAGCTCTGGCAACTGGGTGTCATGGAGGGGTTCCCTCATCTGGAATGACTAGCTTGCAGATTTAAAAATTACTTTCGTGTTGGGAAGATGACTCGGTGGGGAAAAAAGCACTTTCTGGGTAAACTGGACCCAAGTTTGTGTCCCCTGTACCCACATAAAAAAAGCCAGATGTGGCTGCTAGCACCTGTAACCACAGCACTGGTGTTGACGGAAGGGGTGCTAACAGGGGCAGGGTGATTTCTAGGGCTTGCTGACAGCCAGTCTAGCTAGATACAAACAATTAAAACAAACAAACAACAACAACAACAAACCAGTAATCTCCTGGTTCAGTTTCAGATTATCTGGTGCTTGCTTATAGATCGTACATTTGCCTTACAGAGCACAAAGGATCTTTTGAGCCATTTCAGTGGCTCCTTGGTCACCTCACTCCCTCAGGTCAGGAGTATGACCCTGTTTCTAATGGATATGGCAGAGAACGATAGAACAGAATATCTGTTATCTTTCTCTGGGTACTTTGAACACATGGGAACGCAAATCTGTGCACATACACACTAATTAGATCATCGGTTGTCAACTAATCGTGTCTTTTTGTTACTTTTAGCTCAGAACACCTATTGGATGGAGTTACCCACCTACGATCAGCCCTGCAGGAGGCTATGTGGCAACTTCTTACTCAGTGTTGGTTACCACCATCCCCGCCCTTTCCCATCCAACTGGATCATTTCCTGTGCCTCTCCCCAAAATTGCCCAAGTAAAGACAACCTGTCTAAGATTGCACCTCACTTCCTGGCCTTAGCACTCATTCTTTCCTCTTCTGTCTGTTCCTCCTCACCTTTTCAAATTTTTACTGGACTCAAATGTCTTCTTGCCCAAAAGAAGTCCCTACACCGCTCGGCCTTGAGTAGCCATCCAGTAATTACCCTTCATGCTATGTATTTCCTTCATACAACTTAGCACTCTGTATAAGTATCTTATTTAATACCTCTTCGAAGAAGATTGCCTTAACTTCCAGCTATAGAATGAATGCCCAGGGCTTAAAGTCACCTTTAATGTTTGTGAGTTTAAGTGGGTGCTCTGCCTTCCCCCTCCCCCCTCCTCCTCTTCTTTCCAATCTCTCTTCCTTCCTCTACTCTCCCTCCTCCAGATTTTGGCTGATGTGCCTCCGCTGAGCTATTTTCCAAAATCGTGAGAATCACTCTGTATGCAACGGCTGACATCCTAGTTGGGACATCTCCAATGAGGCTTGGCTTTGGTTTTGTTTCGCTTTCTTTTTTTCTTTTCTTTCTTTCTTTCTTTCTAGACAGGATACAATAGAGACCAAGTTGGCAATGCACTCAATATGTAACTGAGGCTGTTTTTGAACCCCTGATCTCTTGCCTCTACCCCAGTCCATCCAATGGTGTACATTACCACAGCCAGCCAACATTTGGTTTTCAGTAATTTCTTTAAATTGAGATGCTTCTATAATGGTACATTATGAGGGTTTCTTAGCTTCTGTGCTTGCCTCCATGCATCATTATAGTAGCTTTCAGTCTTTCAGACATATTAACATATGCTTAATTTTGCTCATCCTCAGATGTAAGTGACACAGTTTTAAAAATCAAATAAATAGTAAACACAAGGGCCCCTGGAACTTGACAGAAGCCTGCCTGAAGAGAATAAATGTGATAGTGGGCCCTGAGAAGGAAGATTTGGAGAGAAAGCATCTCCCCTTTCCACATTCCCAGTCAGTCAGGGAAGTCTTGAACACCTGCGTAAGAGCCTCTGCTCTGGCCTGACCTCTTCCTTCAGCTCCTGCGCAACCCCTTGAAACCTACTTGCTCATCCTGATGATGCTGCCCAACAGGATGACTACAGTTCACCATCCTTCCAAAGGAGGAGTTCTACCCCTCACTGAGCAAAGGAGAAGGGGTTCTCTTGTCCCTCTTAAATTGTGACAACAAACAGCAGAAGACTGAAACACTGAACAAGAGATTGGTGGCACAGGACATCCATCCTTTCCTGGGGTAACTGGGCACCTTCCAGCTCCAAACATGCCTGCTGGCTGGTTTGTCTAGAACCCAATCGCTTTGAATGTTGTGCAGCCACCAGAACCCGTAGGCAAGGCTCTTCCTTTCCATCCAACCAGAGGTTGGGATGAGGCACAGAATGGTACAACTGAATCCTCGTGGGCAGTTCCATCGGGGCAGCAAGCAGTGGAAGTATGGGCACTTCCGTAAGATGCTGCCCACTGCTTCTCAGCAACCTCCACGACACGTGGCTTTTATCACTGGCTTTTCATAACTGATGACCACACATCTTTCCACTGGCTCTCTCCTTTGCCCCTTATGAACTCATACATCCACATCTGTAACTTACAATAAAAAGGCCCTAAATTATAGACTACTTAGAGAAGGAAGACCAGAGCTTGACACCTGCTCCTGTCACAGAAGCTTCAGAATATGTTTATGTTGCTCGCCCCTAATGAACTGTGGGATTAGTGTGAATGATGCCCAAATAATTGCCCCCCCTCCCCAAAGAAACCTAGACAACTTCCGCATCTGGACTGCGGTGTGATTCTCGAGTAGAAGATCAAAATTACATTTTCAGAGACAAGGGGGTCGGGGAGAGAGAGCATCAAGAAGAAAATCTTATGTGTCTCAAAAGCCATGAATGAAATAAAGAAACTGTGTTCTGAGTTCCTGACTCACATGATCACTGTGGGTCAGCCATCAATATGTAGATAGAAAAAAAAATAATTGGCATAAGCTCCTTGAAATTTCTGCCTACAGCCTCCCCAAGGAGGCCTCAGGGAGATTCAGATAGCGTTTGAACAGCCAGGGTTTGATAATGAGAATTGACATTCTAGTGTGTACTACAAAAGACACTTCCCTCCTGGAACCAAGAAAAGTACTTTAATCAGCCAAAAAGTTGCTACTATAAAAAAGGGAGGAAAGGGGATGAAAGACACCCCCCCTCCTTGATTGTCGCTAGGCCCTGCTCCCACCAAATGTGCAAGCCCCTTTGGCATTAGCCATGCCTACCTCATTAATGCCATTTGTTCATTGCTATGCCAGAAAACCCAGCTGATTCCCAGGAAGCACTGGATGGAAGGTTGCCGGGGGTTTCCAGTTGCTTAGGCACACAGTTCACACCCCATGTGTTAGGAACTCCCTTGCTTTTCCAACTCCTCTGAGAATCTGGGAAATGAGAAATGGGCTTCCAACAGAAGTCTCCGGCTCCTCCCTGCCTGGTCAATCCTCAGGGTGTCTGCATAATAGTTATTAGTTGTAAGTACAAAAAAACAAAAAACAAAAAACAAAAACAAAAACAAAACAAAACAAAAACAAAAACAAAAAACCATGATCAGAAGCAAAAAATAAAAAGGTTAATTCACATATGAGACGTGAAGAGTGAACAGACCTCAAGATTGAAAATGGTAAGTTGAGAAAACCTCCACCTCCTCCAGCAGAAGCTAAAGATAAGACAAAGCATGCTTTATGCCCAAGGCAGAAAATTAAAAATTGAGCAGCTTCCCTTCTGAGAAGGGGACCATAGGATGAGTTTGCTACACATTCTCCTCACCACCCTCTGTTCAGATTACCCGCTAGCATGCTGATTTCCTTCATCCCTGGCTTCTAGCTCAAGCAAATACCCTAGTACCAATCAGCACGGATGCCAGTACTGTCCACAAGGCAATAATCCTGGATAAGTTTAGTGAGGCATCAGATGCTCGGGCTTGGGGTAAATATTCACATGCCTAGTACAGCCAAACTTATCCTTGAATCTATGTCAGAGTCCAAGGGCATGTGCCCTCCTGTGTGCATTCTGCAATAATTTGTTGCCCTGTGTGGAGTACAAAGACAAGACACCCTTGGTGTGGGTAAGAGATTGCTGAAAATCCAGCCCCAGAGGACCGGGTGAGCAATAACAGAAGACACATGGCTTCTCTGCAGCTTGTTTCCCTTTGTTCCAACTTCTTTTTTTTCCTTCCATTCTTCCTTTCTTCTTTGCTTCCCTCCTTCCTTTTCACACCCTTTCTTCCTTCTGTGGTGATAGGGTTTATACCTAGAGCCTTGAACATGCTAGATAAACTCCCTTGAACCAGATTCCTGGAAACTGCTTTATTTACTCTTTCAACAGTTTTTATTACAAGTACACTACCCATTAAATTTACTGTATGAAATAAGAAAAAAAGTCAAGTGGAATAGATAAAAGAGGTCTTGAAACCCAAGGATTCTAGCTTAAGATGCCCTTAGAGAGAATCAAATTGCCTTCCCTTGAACCTCCCCCGTGTAATGGGTTTCCAGATTTCTCACAGGGGTTCAGAAAAGGCAGTTTGGTTTTGTTGACACCAGAGTAGCCACAGATTTCTATAAGGTGACGGATGAGAACCCAGGAGGATGGAACGGCTTCCTGGGGAAGGGTGGCACAGAAAGTCTCTAAAGCACGGCTGTCCTGTAAATGTTCGTGTCTGAACACTAGCAAAGCTAGTAACTGGTACCCTGATGCTATGGTCTGAATGTTCATGGGTTGAAACTTAGTCCAACTGCAGTAGTCCTAAACAGTAACCATTGGACAGTGCTTCCCCAACAGGATTACTGTCCTAAAGGTCAATGGAGTTGTTTTTCTTTCCACCCTGGGAGGATGCAAGAAAACATGTCATTGAGTAATCAGAAAGTGAATCCTTACCAGACACCAAAGTTTCCAGCACCTTCAACTTGGATTTCTTATCCTCCAGTACTGCCAACAATAAATTTTTGTTGCTTGTAAGCAACACAGTCTTATAACTAAAATTTTATATTTTATATAAAAATATAAAAAAAAAACAATTCATTTTAATAGCAGATGGGACTAGACAGAGACTCCCCTGCCCCTGTTCTCTCTGTTATAAAATCTAGCTAAGGAATATGGTAAGCCATCCTGCCAAGAGTGGTACAGATACAACAATGAGAATTTAAGATAAAAGGTTGAGGAAATAGGCAGAAAAGAAGAACTGAGGCTAAAGGACACTCCAGAGAGAGCCGTTAAGCAAGCACCATGTCTCTGGTTTATCTCCTCTGCACACTGAGCTCCCAAAGGCTCCCAACGGAGCTTGGCACAGTGCAGAATATCACAGGGAGAGCTTGGGCTGCCACATAGTGAAGAAAAGTTAAAGTAGAGTCTGGAAAACCCAGTCAGACAGTTTCTAATTTTTTCCCTGGATGCTCATTCTCCCTGTGCCTGTCCTATGGACAAGTCATGAATTTTTTTAATGATGACCTACACTACTCTGGTCAATACCAAGGTGGAGAGCTGTCATGGTAATGATGAGTTCGTATAGGTCTTCTTTTGATGAAAGAGGGAGTTTGAACTGAGATGAGAAGGTTGGGTTGCAGAAGTAAACGCTTCAGAATGCATGAGTGTCTGGCAGGTCGGGGCCAAGCCATCATAGGGTAGTGAAATCCAGCCACTGTTGTGAGACTCGACTTAGAAAAAAATATCTAGTACCTTTCTAGATAAACTATTCTATTTGTAGCTGACTTTGACTCCCTGCCTGCTAAAGGTAAAGGACTTGCTCCAGAGTCTTAAGTGTTCCTTAGCTCACACTCAGGGTGAGTTGGTAATATCAGGATTAGCTTTTCCATATCAAAGAAAGAGCCCGTGTGTCCACACTCGGGTCTTTGTTATCCTATCATCAAATCCACAGCAGAAAAGAAAATCAGCGCAAATACCAAAATGAGAAGGAAGAAATGGATGGGCATGGTGGAGAGTAGGCATGGGGCCAGGGGTGAATAATAATAACAGAAAACTAAAGACAAAGTGAACCACTTCCTTCCAAGATTGCTGAAGTGCAATAGCCAAGCTATTCCTATAGAATGAAAGTTCAGCATCTAAAGATAGAGCCGTCATTCTTAAAAAGGGAAGTCGTGAACATCTATCTATTCAGTACTGGGACTATGCCAACCAAATGTCAGGCACTTCACCCAGAAGAGGATATAAAGGAGATGAGACTGCAAGTGGCACTTCCCTTCTAGACCTTGAAGACTCAGACTCTTGGGACTTTTCATCTGGGGCTACTAAGCTAATTCTCATTACTGAACAAGTCAATGTGTGTGTGAAGGCAGTAATGCAGGGAGCACAGAAACAACTCACACATTAAGTATTTGACACCAACAGTCTACAGAATAAAAAACTAAATTTAAACAGAAAATGGGGATGAAAACTCTGTGTTTCAAAAATTCTAAGGAAAGCTCTCCTTGATTGACACCATATACTTGTCTGATCTATTCTTTGGTTCTGATCCAAGTGGGGCATCCTGATCCAAATATAGATAGAAGAAAGAAGGGAGCTGTTTCCTACGAGATCAGCTAACCCTCATAGTGTTAAAAAAAAAGAGTTCTGTTTTAAGTGGAAAGATCTAGATTGTTTCCTGTAAGCTGCTTACATTACAGAAAAGGAATGAAGGTCAGAGTAGTTGTATGTGGTCATGTCTTAGTTCAGTCTATAACAAATTATCATAGAGACTGGCTTAAACTATCTGAGGTCTCATTCCATATTAATAGCTGGGATATTACAGCTCAACAATCTCGAAAGAGTCCTGTTCAATTTGCCCTTAGTTTTTGTTTTTGCTGTTCAACTTTTTACCCTCATTTTGGTCCATTTATTCCTTTTCATTTTAGCAGTTACAATGACTTTATTTTCTGAGGTAGCAGTTGCAATAGAAGTGGTGGCCGTAACATTTATTTCTCACAATTTTAACTGCTTGGAAATCTCAGATCTAAAGTTTATAGGCATATGTGGGACTGGTAAGAACCCTCTTTCTGATTTGCTAATAAGGATTTCCTTTGTATCTTTAAATGGCAGGGGAAGGAAGAGGGCTCCCTAGTGTCTCTTCTTAAGGGGCACGGCACCAATCTAGTTCACTAGGGCCCCATCTTTATGACCTCATGACTTCCCCAAATTCCAGTTACGAATGCCACCATTTTGGGAAATAGAATTTCAGCAAATGAGATGGAAGGAGAAATAGCTAGTATGCACTCTACAATAGACCAACTTTACATCCTAGTCATTAGTTTAGAAGCTAAAGACGCTGCTTTACACCTTGGACTTTACCTCCAACTGGTTAAATAATACTGTCTCATTCCCGAGCTCACATGTGCTTCAGCTTCTCTCCATTTAAAATCATGCTGGAAACTCCTAAAACTCTCTCAGTTGTTCCTGTGATAACAGCTAACCTACACCAATCTCTCTCCTGGATCTCAGACAGGCAGACATGCAGTGGAGAGTGAGTAGGTGAGCAAAGCACTCGCTTTGTGAAGAGAATATTGGAAGCATTAGTTAGTGGGAAATATATAATTTACTGATCTTCTCTTGTGGAAGTTACTTTTTCCCTGTAGTGTTATTCTTTTAAATGGGACCGAGCATCTTAGAACTTGTTCAATGTCATGTGGTTCTGTTGTGTATCAGTATTACCACAGCATTAAAACTAACAGTGCTGCAGCAGCTGAGTATAGAAGCAGAATAACTGCTAGTCTTGAATACATTCTCTCTCCAGTCTCGTGCCACTCCTTCCTGAGCTACTCTCTCATTCTTTCCAAGTTATACAGAACCTCCTCTCTCCTTGGATCTTGAGCCAGTAGGTTGTTAATTGCCTCCTGTGTGTAACTCTTGTATCTTCAGCTGATGAACTAGCCATTTGAGGACAACGACTATGTCTAGTTACCTAGGAAGCCAAAGAAGTGATAGGTTCAGAATAGGCTCTGACAAAATATCTGGATGATTAATTGGCTACTTGGATAGTTGGAATGTTGCTGCTTGGTTGTAGAGCTAGAAATAGCTATAGCTTACCATTTGACCCCTGGCTACCCTGGTAATGCCTGCATCTCCTAAAGTATCAGAGATCCCTCTGTCCTGCTTCTCCTAAGGAAATACACTCTCTCCCACAGTAGGTGTTGTGGTGATAATAAGTTTTGGGTAGAAGCTCAAAGAAACCAAGACAGAAAAAATTTCGAAATACAAAGCAATTCTTTCTGTGGAAAAATACATCAAAGGAGATTTAAGAAAACCATTTTAGAAAGTGGTTTACTATCTTGATTTCAATAAGTGGCCCGATTACCATTTACCTCCACATATATAAAGATAAAAAGATCTGCTGTGCATCTGGCAACCAAAAGCAAAATTTCCCACAGGAAATTCCAAATTTTCAATTCAGTTAGAGCTGTGTTAGTTGGAAGGTTTCTTTTGTCTTAAAAAGTAAGTGTGTGTGTGTGTGTGTGTG
>NW_022196896.1:90429656-90460447 GCF_008632895.1 Mastomys coucha
GTGTGTGTGTGTGTGTGTGTGTATGTGTGTGTGTGTGTGTGATATTTTTTATTAATTCTCTAAGAATTTCATACATGTATGTAATGTATTTTTACCATATTCATCCCTTCTTCTCCAGTAACTCTTCCTAGGTCCATCCTCTACCCCTGTACTTCCCTCCAACTTTATGTTCTCTCTGTCTCTCTCTGCCCTCTTCCTCTCCCTCTCCCTCTCCCTCTCACTACCCCCCTCACATCTTTCCTTTCTCCCTCACTACCCCCCTCACATCTTTCCATTCTGGAATATTTATTGGTCTGATCTTTGAGTATCTTATGCAGGCAACCACAGCTGCAGTCCTGTAATCTCCAAAACACAGTGTTTTACCTTGGTTCTCCCCTAACTTTGGCTCCTACAGATCCTTCTGGTCTCTTTCCCTTGATGGTCTCTGAGCCCTGGGGATGGATGTGATATAGATGTCCCATTTGTGGTTGAGTACTCCACAGATACTTATTCTCTATAGTTTGACCAATTACAGGTCTCTTTGTTAATTACTATCCACTGAACAAAGAAAATTCACTGATGAGATCTGGAGGCTCTACTAATCTGTGGGTATAGACATGCAAATTTAGATAGAAGTTTGATATTACTTCCATTTACCAAACAACAATAGATTTATCCCTGGAATCTATGGACAGAATATTTATTGGTCTGGTTTTTGTATATCTTATGCAGACAACCACAGCTACCATCATTTAACAATGGCATCAACTTAACACCTGCTGTGGAAGAGAATTTACTGTACAGGTATACTTCTCCTCCTCCTGCAGAACAAGCTTTAAATCCAGTCAGAAAGAAGTTGGTTACTCCTATTATAGTCGTGCCACTATTGTATCCATGTGTATATATTCCCTTGAGGACCAAGGCAACTCTTATAAAGAAAACATTTAACCAGGAGCTTACTCATAGCTTCAAAGGTGCTGCACATTGTCATCATGACAATAAACATAGAGCTGGAACAGTAGCTGAGAGCTACATGTGATCCCCTAGGAAAAGAGAGGGGAGAGAAAGAGAGAGAGAAAGAGAGAGAGAGAGAGAGAGAGAGAGAGAGAGAGAGAGAGAGAGAGAGAGAGAGAGAGAGAGACTGGCCTTGGTGTGGACTTTTGAAACATCAAAGTGACACTCCTAGTGACACAACTACTCTAACAGGCCATACCTCTCAATCCTTCTAATTCTATCAAAGAGTTCCAGTCCCTGGTGACTAAGCATTCAAATATATGAGCCTATGGGTGCTATTTTTATTTAAACCACCACAATGACTTTTCTCCCTTAGCAGTCTACATTGCATCTTCTGTATTATTATAGCTAGTCAACAGGGAGGAAGCTTTCTGGTTGAGACAGGGTTTCACTATGTAGACTAGACTGGCCTTAAACTTGCTATGTAGCCAAGACTAACTTTTGATCCACTTGTCTGCCATTTAAGAGCCTACCACTATTTCTACCAATCAGTTAAGATTTTAATTCAATACTACAAATGAACTAATCATTAGGTCTTTGTGTGTGTGTGTGTGTGTGTGTTATGCATGTTTGTCAGCATGTGTATGGGCATATATATGTGTATACATGTGCATTTGGAAGTCTGAAATTGATGTTGACTTCTTCCTTGATTGATCTCCAGTTTTATTTATTGAGGTAGGGTCTCTCACTGAATCTAGAAGTTGCTAGTTTCACCTTACCCGAGTGTTGGAATGACAGCTGACTGCCAGTTCCCCTGTTTTCCCTGTTTTTTTTTTTTTTTTTTTTTTGTGATTCTGGGGAGTCTGAACTTTGATCCTCACCCTTTCAGAGCAAGCATTTTATGTACTGAGCCATCTTCCTAGCCTTTATTAGGTCTTTTTATGTTTGCAAATAGTCCTCTGGGTTCAAGAAAGAATCTTAAGTAAAATATATGCCACTATGTGTACTCTGGCTAGTCATCAGCCCAGTCCATCCACATGACACATAGCACCTGACCTACACAAGTGAATAAAATTAATTTTAGTTTGCTAGAATAGTCACCTTCAAACACCATTGATTATCACAACATGCCTGGGTTCTGCTCATTAAGCATCCCTTCTGGACTGGTGGATCTACAGCCCTTCTCAGGCCATCCCTTAAGACTCCAGGTCAGACAGTCTCCCTGGCTTGGTCCTTAGCTTGTCCATTCAGTCTTATCCCAAGACTATGTTGCCTCGTATAGGAAGTACAGATCTTGCCCCATAAGACACATCATGTGGTTCATGTCCTAACTGAGAAGCACAAATCAGCAAACAACGATGACTTTGCCAAGCTCTCAGTTGGATTGGAACCATGTGTGAGCATGGTTGATCAAGGATACCCCCCCAAAAAATCCCCCATTATAGCTATTAGATATTTTAATGGATTTATTGAGACTTTCGGGGGGGGAACCTTAAGGAAAAATGTAATTCCTCTGTGTTGACCATATTTGTACTTCATATTCAGATGCAGATACACATGATGGTGGGGAAAAGGGATATCTGAGTCAGTTTGTAGGGAGACAGCATGGGGTACCTGAGAAAGTCGGAAGTACAGTGATGGAAACCGAACTGCCAGGATAATAAACTTTGGTAAGGCGATGCAGGGATGAGACAGAAATTAGCCTGCTTTAGCGGAGACCTGAGTACCAAGTACACTTATGTCCTTAATCTTTCTTGGTCACCTGTTGGTAAAGCTTGAAGATCATTTAGTTGCACCAGAGTATCAAGTATTCCAATCTCCTTGTAAAAAGGTCATGAAATATATGATCCACCGGGACCTGTCCTATTGTCTTGTCAGTGATCTAGTGACCAGAAATCAGTCACCTTGTCACCAACAAGAACCTGAGCATGGATTCTCTTCCACACAAAGAAACAGAAGCAGTTTTTTCCTACCTCCTCCACACTGGCCTTCACTCCACAGTGAAGGCTACCTTTCCTCTCTACGGTTTCCCCTGGCTCTAGTATAGATGACAGGACATCTGTACAAGCACTCAACAAAAGCCTCGTCATCTGATGTACTCAAATGTCCTTATCGCTGTCTGTGCAACTCTGGCCCAAGAGCATGATGAGTGAACATTACCATAATTCTCTCTTCACATTTTCACTCATCCCAGACACTCCTCTGCTTTCCTCCCCTGCTTTCCGTTTCCTTCTGTGATTAAGCTCAGCCAGTCCTCAGGTTTGGGGTGGAGAGCCATGAATCACAAACATGAAGCTTTGAGAAACGCCCCCCCCCCCCACACACACACCCTGGCTCTGCCTCTTGGCGTCTACATCCTGAAAAGCCACCCAGCAGGCTGCAATTTTGACTCGTCTTCCTCCATGACCAAGCCCTTCAGGAATGCATTTGTGAAATCTAGAATAGTCTTAGGTACAAGGGAACAGAGTTACGGCTCTTCCCTCTTTATGGCGCTGAGTTGAAAGAGACCCCTGAAGGCTAGTGAATGCATTCTCGAGATCTGAGTTGCCCCGGCTGAGTCATTTCAAGCTTCTTTGGGCACAGTTTTGTCACAAATAAGTGAAGAGTGCTTTTAGTGAAGATAGCACATAGCTATGGCCCAGAAGCATTTTAATAGGAAAAAAATTAGAAAGAATATGAACATTTTTGCTCAGGAGCTAGGTTGTTACAATAGTCAGAAACATTCGGCTCAGGTGGGTTCCAAAAGTACCCTATTTGTCAAGCTACATGGAGATATCCACTCCCTCTGCTCAAAATCTATATCTCCAAGTCAAACCCATTTGCCTGAATCTAAGAATGGAGAAAATATTAAAATGGATCAGGCAGCAGAGAAGGGTCAAGAGGCAAACTGGCCAGGGACAGGACTGGGGAGTCTTCTCACTGGTTGGCACCTTTCTTAAAGCAATAGCTTTGAATTCTGCAAGGCTACAGAATGCTCCAGCCCATCGATGTGCTCTGAATAATTGCTAAACTCACAGCCCACTATCTCATGCATAGTTTGGAGGGAGTGTTATTTTATATTTTCTTTTTTTAAAAAATTCAGTCCTTTTATTAATTCTTCAATAATTTCAGAAATGTACTTTGACCATATTCACCACCAACTTCTCCTGGATCCATCCCTCCCGCTCTCCTGCCTCCCAGATTCATGTCCTTCATTTATTTATAATGTTTTTAATAGCCCATCAAGTGCAGTTTGTGTTGACTCTATATTCCTGAGTCTGGGGCCGCCAGCTGGAGCATGGCCAACCTACCAGGCACCTTACCCTCAAAGAAATGGTCTCCACTCTCCCTTAGAAGCTGCTGTCTGTATATTTTCTCAGTTAAGGATGTGGGCTCATGAGCCCCTTCTCTAAATTACTTTAAAAAAAAAAAAAGGTAAGAACTTCCCTGTTAGAACAAACGCCGACCTTGTTTAGCCTTGAGTTTCCCGGGGTATGATGTTCTGCCGCACAGACAAAGCAAGGACAAGGCTGAGCAGGCCGTGTTCATCACTTTAAGGCATTACCTTAAGATGTCTGTGTCAAGGCCCTATCATTCTGAGTCATTAGAGTTCTATTCAAAAGCAAGACAGTAAGATTGAAGAAAGGGTTTGTTGTTGTTGTTGTTGTTTGGACACAGGCTCTCACTGTGTAACCCAAGCTAGCCTTGAATTTACTGCCAGGCTCCTGCCTCAGCCTGCTGAGGAGTGGGATTACATGTGTGCACCACCACTCATGGGCAGGGAGAGAGTACTATGATGTAACCTTGGTCTCTCCTGATGCCTGTAGGCTCTGAGAAGTTTGATAGTAAAAGCAGCCCTGGTATTTGCCACCTTCTAAGATGGGTTTCTAAAAGGATAGGTATCTGCTTCAGGACTGTCCTCGTGTACACACATGCCAGCTCTACACAACATGGAAGAGTCAAGGACAACTGACCGAAGCTGAGCCTGTACCGTTTGATAACACTGTGTATCCCAGAGCCATATCCCCTCTGTGAGATCAAGGACAGAGTCTTGTGACTACAATATTCCTAAGGAAGGATGGGTAAGGCCTACACATGCTCTTTAATGTCTTAGTCTGCAAAGGATAAGCCAATATGGTAAACTGATTGCAACAATGCTCCTATCCTGATACCTTTGCCTTAACCTCAACAAAATGATATTTATTTCCCCACTCCTTTAGCTGGGGCTGACCTTGTGCTTCGCTTTGACCAACAGAACACTGTAAGTGACTGTGTGCTGGCTGCATGCCTTAACCTCAACCCATGTTAAACACTTGACGCTCTTCCCCATGGGCTCCACGATCACCAAAGGATCAGTAGGTGCTGCTGGATAGGAGTCACATGGCCTAGTTATCCCATTGTCCCAGCCAAAGAACTATCTGAGAAAGGAGTAGAGACTTCCTAGACCGAAGAGCCTTCAGTCTGCCTAACAATGGCTCCAAGTATATGTGTGAGATGAAGCAAGACCAGACAATGCGGCCCAGGGCTGTGTAACTGCTGAATCATAGGTTTGTGAGCACATATCCATACATGTTATCTTATGATACTAAGTTTGGGGTAACTTGTTACAGAACAACAGATAATCAGTGTGGTTATTCATCATAGCTAGTTGATGTAATGACTCCAGGCATTTACATGTTCAATTTTCCCACAGATTTTGACTAAATATGGACTATGTAACAGGTTCTTCACAGGGATACACATCTCTGATCTTTTAAAGCTTCTTTTGTTGTTGTTGTTCTTGTTGTTTCCATTTTTGGTTTTTTGTTTATGTTTTTGTCTTGGAACCAGGGTTTCTCTGTATAGTCTTGGTTGTCCTGGAGCTCACTCTGTAGACTATGCTGGTCTCAAACTCAGAGAGCCATTTGCCCACCAGAACTCACATCCTAATGAGCACAAACCAAAATGAAGTAAATGATTATATTTCTAACAAAATATTGTCCAGCAATAAACAGTATATAAGATAATCAAATATATAAAAGGTTCTGGGGAGATGGATCATTAGGTAAATTACTTGCTGTACCAATACAAGGACCTGAGCTCAAATCCATAACAGTTATATAAAAAGCCCAGCAGCACTACAACATACACCAGTAATCCCAGTGCCTGCTTGGCAGAGACAGAGGTATCCTTAGGGCTTGATGGCCAGCCAGTCTAGGCAATCAGTGAGCTAGCTCCAGGTTCAGTGAGATACCCTGCATCAAAACATAACATGGAGAAGCAATAGAGGAAGACATTGAATGTCAATCTCTGACCTGTCGCGTGCACACACAGGCGCACACATGAGCACATACACATATAAACTTTTTAAAATGTACATCCATGAAAAGTAAATAAATAACACTTTAAAATAATAATGCAATGATAGTAAATTAATAAAAAGGAATGGTACAGTGACAAAGCTTTTAGTTAGGGAAGCCTCAGTGAAGAAAGTTGTCCATCTGAATGTTAAGAAGATTGGAAGAAAGGGCCATTAGGCAGAAGGGTTAGTAAGTGAAGAAGCTCTACAGGCAGAACATGATCTGTGAGGACCAGAAGACTGGAGCCGGAAGTGAAAGGGGGGGATGCAAAGGACTGAGTACATTGGCTTTTAAGCCAGGAAGAAGAATTCAGATTCTACGTTCCATGTACTAAGTGAGAAGCCCTTTACTTTTAAAACAGGAAGTGACACAGTCAGACTACATGGACTCCTCTGGCTGATAGGGACAGAGTGGTTGTGTCTATCCAAGAGGGACTAGTGTGTGAGCCAAGTAGAGAGCTCCTGTAATAACTCAGACTGGGCCAGGGAGCAACCATGGGCAGCCATGGCGTTTCAGAGGAGTATGTTCTGGAAAGGTGACAGCAAGTGAGGTGGACAGAATGTGGAATGAGAGTTGAGAGGGGAATCCTCAACCTTTGTTCAATAACCAGAAGCTGGCCCTTCAGGCCTGAGATGACCTCTACAACAGGTAGAGACCAAGTGTGGCGAGGGCAACCCTGGCCTCTTGATCTTGAAAGGGTTACCACTGAAAGAACAGATTTAGAGCCTGAGTATGGGAGATCCCTGGCATGAAGGTGATAAACTGGGCTGGATGAGGTCACCAGAGACAACTAAAAGAGACAGAAACCCAAGATAGAGAACTGGGACATGCCAGCAAATACAGGTTGAATAGTTGAGAAGGATCTGGCAACGGAGCCTGGGAAGCAAGCTGGCATCGTGGACCCAGCGCATGGCAATTGTGCAGAATCCTTACAGTAGAGAAAAATGGCGAGAACTGTTCTGACAGTTCTGAAGCTGGCAAGCATGCAAATGCCCTTTGCCCTCCTTGGAATAGTAGTAACTCACAGAGCATACAGTGGATTATGAGATTGTATTTGAAGCTCTTGCCCCTGCACCCTTCTCCTTTGGATAGCTGACAGTTAATTCCAAGCCCCACTCCAACTCCTTTTAATCCAGTCACTTTCTAAGTTCCTTGATGCTCCACAGCCCCAGTGATATACATAATGAGCCACCAGGGTAGTAAGCATCTGAATTCCCTGGGAACCATAGCTTCATGGGGATAAGGATAGCATCCATTTTGTTCCTGCTCCAGCCCTGCTCCTAGGATAGTCCCTAGTTACAAAGAAATTGCTATAAATATTGGAGACATAAAGGGACAGCAATGACATCTCCCCTATCCCTCCATGAATGGACCCGAAGCATTTTGCCAACATTCCCCACATTGAAGCTTCTCTGGATGGGATACTGCCTTGCCCTTCCATCTTTCTTGAGTGGGACATTGTTGCTGAAGTCAGCTCACCTGTCCCTTGCTGACGTCTCACCTTCTAGCTGAAGAGATTCTTCCTGGTGACCTGTGCCATGTCCACAGTCAGGACCAGTCACCTGTGTCTAGGCCCCCCAGGATGTCACTTTTAAGGTTTTTGTGAGCATTCACCATTGTGGAGTTTTCCCTCTCCTTGGTATTCAGTTCACACATCTGCAAGGTGTGGATAGCTGGATAATAGGATGGGATTCTGTCAGCTTGACCCAAAGCATTGTCTGTATAAAAGTCAAGGTGATGATATTTGGCCCTCGTATTGGAGAACTTGTGCATGACTTTTTGCTATCTACAGAACATTTCTTTTACTATGGCATTTTGTTCTCAATGTGCCAGTATGGGTCTATCTTAAAGCTTTTGCTTCCGGTAGCTGGTAGTTGATTTAGACCCTTTCACAGGAAAGCATTCACCAGCCACTGTAATGGACCAAGAACAACTCCCCAGCAACCTGAGTAGAATTCCATTTTCTGGAACACAGTATGTTAGAAAGAAAGCAGGGTGTTGAAAATTTAACCTCATCTGATATGAACAATAGACCAAACTTTGACCATTAGGTTCTCTCCCCTCCCCTCCGTCTCTGTTTCTTTCTCTGTCCTTCTTTATATCCGTTCTTCCCTTCCTCCCTTCCCCTCCCCCTCTTTTCCTGTCCTCTCCCCTCCCCACCCCCCAGCTCCCTTCTCAAATTCCATCTTGTAAAAGCTTCGGAAATTGTGGTGAGCTTAAGTCTGTAACGATTCTGCTACAACCTGCTGCCTCGAGGAGCTCATATTTGCTTGACCTGTGAAAGGAAATTATCACAGAGTCAAAATCAGATTTCAGCAGAAGTCAAGACACATATTAAATGTGATGCTTCACAGCTGTACACAAGCCTCGTGCTCCCACCTCCAACAGGCTTCTCGTGGCTGTGTGCAGACAGACACTTAATAAACGCTTTTGATGAAGGTCTCTCTGTCTTAAAAAGGAAATTAGATTGTTCTGACAGTATCAGCTCATCGCTAAGTTGCTGCTTATTACCCAGCGGTCTGTGATCCTCCAGGTGTTTGAAAACTGATTGCTTCATGTTCTGCATTCTTCTAGGTCCCACTTTCAGGGGTGATCATTGACCTGTATCATTTTCAGTGTAGGCCATAGTGTTTATCCCTTACAGGTCTTTGGGCACTCCAGGGACATACACACAGCTTTTGTCTTCCTAATAGTTCATTCACACCCATACACAATTTAAAAACCACTCATTGGCACATCTTCTTTTGATTTAGGACACTTTCCTAAGTTCTACATTGACTCAGTGAAGATTTTATTGATGTCAAAAATGTATAGAAGGGCGCTGCCTGATGCCTGTCCTCACAGTGGCTGGCGAGACAGAACACATTAACTTCCTTCCGGAGTTTAGCTTCTAGTGACTGTAATTTCCTATTGTTGTTAGAACTGTGGGTGAAGTGAACAGGTTTTGTGATGCAGAATAAGTGGGAAGGCCTTTCTGGATTGGAAAATGTTAAGCTGAGACATTTTTTTTAAAATCAGGAGGAGGAGAAGGAGGCAATGAAAGGAGGAAATGGATAGGACAAGTGCCCTGTAGTAAGAAAAGGCTTAACGGATTCCTGGGCTTCTTAATAGAAAGTAAGGGAAGTGAACTTTGGGGAGAGAGTAAACTGGAGAGATGATTATGGTGTCAGGTACCTAGTGGACAGAGTGCACATACATCCCAGTTTGCCAAGAATAGGCATGGTATAGATCTTTGTCCCTGTGCAATTATGAGCAGGGCCCCCATTCACTCTCAAAAGTGGCCTGGTTTGCATGATATATGGTCCTCCTTCTTAAAGGGCATGTCAAAGAGTTAGAATTTTATAATATGTGAGACAGGAAATCATTGGAGGGTATGAGGCAGGGACGTGACAGGTTAGATTTATGCCTTAAGATCATTTTACCTGAAGACACAAGGGGGTCAAATGTGGATGTAGAAAGGTGGGAGATGGCTATTACAGGAACAGAGGGAGGAGATGTTGGTCCACAGAGCATCCCATTGTAAGATATGTTACTGGTAAACAGCATTCCACTTTCTTTCTCTGAATCTCCCAATGCTGGTTCCAACAGGGACACATAGGAAGTCAAGGCACACTGCAGCATACTGCTTAGGGCCCTATCCCACCCTTTCTCGGGGCTCAGCCACTAGTCTCACAGTTGAGTCCTTATATAGGAGTCACAGAGAGAGCTGTCATTCCCAGTGGGGCAGCATCCAGTCTAACCGAAGGTCACAGTAGGGATACAAGGGTGCATCCCGTGCCTACACTCAGAAAGTCATTCCAGCTCAACAGTTCTTAGGGGATACTCAGGCCTCTGCTGCAGTCATACCCCAGTTTTCAATGTTCTCCCCTCATATCCTCAAATGTCCCTGTTGGAACCAGTACATAGTGTTGTCCCTCAGAGCACATCCCAAATTGCCTGCATGCTGATATCTACTACAGAACCTCGTGACTGGGAGATGTGACCTGTGATTGCAGCTTTCTGTAAAATGGATCTTTGGTGTTCTCTAGCCTAGACTCCCTGCATCTAACTAAGAATTGCTCCAGGTGCTACTGTGTGCATGAGAAGTGCTTTCCTATTGTCTTTTCTGTGCTTTGAGAATGGACTCACCCAGTTTGCTCTGACCTAGATAATTTTACTGTAAATGGTTGTATTGGTTCATGATGCCATCAACCTTCTTGCTTCTAACTGCATCCCAAGTAGTTATTTCAGACCTTTGTAAACCAACAACACTTAAAGATCCTGATTTTCTATTGCCCGCATCTAGTTTTTATTTTTTGTACTTGAATTGTTCCCTTAAGCAATGTAAATTCTTATCCTATTTCTTTGTTTTTCTATGAGACTATCTCAAGTGATCCTATATAATAATTTAAAATGTATTGATATAAATTACTATGGGGCTTTACTATATATATATATATATATATATATATATATATACCATTACCATTGAGAATATAATTTGTCATAGATTAAATTTGTCATGGTCTCCCCATACCCAACTATGGTCAACAAAAACAGATGCAGGGCCATTAGAATAAAACAGGAAAAAATGTCTTCCATCTCTCACTGGTGAGAGAGAACAAAAGTATGTGGGGCTAGGGAAGCTTCAAGGGTGGTAGTTTTTTTATACTGCGAACCTTGGGGCTTGCTATGTATCTTTTCTGGTAGTCTCTGGTCTAGCTTCCAGCCACAAACTCTGCCCATCCACACCACTGTTTATAGTAAAGGCACACAAGAGAATGGAGCATCTCCACACACTGGATAGTTTCATTTTCTCCATTCATTTGTTTAACAGATGTTTTTAGCATCTACTTTACTTCCATGTGCAGGAAGCACTGGGCTAGGCATAGAGTAACCCAGAACCCAATGTTTATCTCGAAGGCCCATTTGTCAAAGATGCCCTCAGGGTAGTTCTATTAAGACATAATAGATTCCCTTAAAAGTAGGGCTTAACGGGGGAATTTTTAGGAAATTTGAGGTGTGGTCTCAAAGGGGATCGTGGGCCCAACCCCTCCTCATGTTCCTGTGCTCCTTGACATGAGGTAAGCATTTTTAATTTACCATATGAGGCAGAATATTATAATTGCCTACTGTTATTTTACCTTCCTAATAATTTTTCTGCATTAAAATCTACCTTTGCTTCTGTTTCAAATCTTCTACCCTCTACAGTGTAAAATTTTCATCTTCAACTCATTTATCATATTATGGGAAAATTAAGCCAAAATTTTTTTCTTAGTTGATCCAGAACAAAATGGTTTTCTCAATACTTTTCAATATTTTACTCTTATTTACAAAACACTGGACACATTATAGGACTTGATCATGTCTAGCTTGTGCTCTAGGGCAATGCTTATGGAGACCCGTTAGAACATCTAGCATCCTATAAATGGTCATAATACCCATCTTAAAAGATTCCATGAGGACCAGATGTAACCCTGGTGGAACCCATGTGTGACCCACAGTATGTGTCTCTCTGTAAGCCTTTCAATTGTCTGAATCACAGATTCTTCATTCATATGCTTATTCATTCAAAAATAAGCATTTGTTGATACTTAGATTACAGAAGGTTCTGTTTTAAGCTCTGAAGATACCAACTGGACAAAAAGAACCAAGTACCTGGAAATTATACAGCTCTAGTCTATTGGGAGGAGAAGGTAATGAATAAATAAAAAGAAAGCAGGCAGTGATAAATGATAAGATTAAAGTTAATCAGGAAGACAAGATAGGAAATGAATGTGGAGTGGGGAGTTGGCTTGACACTGAATAGCCAGAGACAGTCTGAAATAGCATAGATTGAGCTGATACCTAAATGACAAGGAGATAATTCAAGCAAGCATCTGAAAAAAAGAGCTGTATAGCCCAGAGGTAGGTAAGAATGGCATGGAGGGCTTCATGTGTGTAGGAGGAAGGAAAAGGCTTGGGGCTGACCACTGTAGGGCAAGGAGGGCCACAGTGAAGAGCTTCTGCCATAGTCTCAGTGCAATGGAGAGTTCTTAGAGAAATTAAAGCAAAGGAGTGGGCCTGGCCTCCAAATCTGATTAATATGGCTCTGAATGCCATCAGGAAGGAAGGTAATGGGAGTAGCAGAGGGATCACCATTTTGAAAGCTATCTTAGTTATCCAGCTGTGAGATGGGCCATGCTGGACCAAATGGTAGTCACAGCATGGGAAGAAGTGGGCAGATGCTCGTGTCTCTCTCAAAGGCCGCAGACTTGAAGCAGAGAGTGTTAAGGAGCAAGCATATGGTTCACAAGTCCAATAGCTAGTGAACTTATTCCAAAATGGATCTATTGCTAGCAAAACAACAGCACATCCCATTGCCCAACCTGGCAGCCCTGGGAGGCATTTCAGGATTCACGTCCAAACACATCAGTATAATGAGTTTGAATTGTATCCTCCGCTCTCCAGAACAATATATGCTTCTTGGAACATATATTGTTTGCCTCTTGGAACAGGCTTCTGTTAGACCTTAGGTCATTACAGAGGTGATTGAGTTAGAATGAGACCCTTAGGGAAGTCATGTTATGCAGAGAATATCCAGAGAAAGAGAGAGGGGCAGAGCATGAAGGTAGCAGCCAGAGAAATGAGGTAGAAACTGAGGAACATGGCTCCCTGCAAACCATTGGAATCTGGGAGAAAGGTATTGAGTGGCCTCAAAAGTAATAGATCCCAGTATGATGTCAATCTTAGCTTTCCACCCTCTGCTGTTCAAACCATCCAGTCTATGGGACCTTGGGTGCAGTTGTCCCTAGTAAATTCAGGCAGCCAGTGTCCCAGAAGGGCAACCTCCAATACCAACGTTGGTAGTTTCCTTTTCTGTATGCAAAAGACAAAATAGATTTTGTATAGAACTATATCAGTCATGGTGGGCCACCTCTTCAGTGATTGAGACACTGAAATTTTGTTGCCAGCACATTCCAAAAAGGAAGAAAAAAGGAAAAAAAGAAAGGAACAGAGGGAAAAAGGGAAGGAGGGAAGGAGGAACATTTGCAACAAAATTCTATGGGACATGTGGCTCTTGAGTAGTAATTGTGATAAAAGATTCCATTTTAACCAAAAAGTAGAGGAGACAAGTAACATAACATGTCTAAGGAAAGTGACCTTTGGCAGCCAGTCCTACAACACCCAGAGGAAACACCACTACCAGGCATTCTAACACGCCCAGAATCATAGGATCAGAGGTGAGGAGGACACAACATCTGTCCCAACACTGGGAGTAACTGGGACCAGTGGGACCTAGGCACACAGGAAGTCCACCAGTCCAGTGGCACTGATTCCTTCTGGTCTGTCTGGGCCAGTGCCCTGAGCAGACCTTGGGTGCAAACTCTGCAGCTAGTCCCATAATACCCAAAGGAATCTCTACTCCCAGGCACTCTAACAGGCCCAGGATCATAGACAGCTTGATTCTGAGGAGTTCTGACACAACCAGGATCACAGGAAGGACAGGCTCCAGTCAGATTTAGCCAGGGCAGGTAGAGAAAACCAGATGGCAGGAGGCAAACATTAGAACATAAGCAACAGAAACCAAGGTTACTAGGCATTATCAGAACCCAATTCTCCCACCATAGCAAGTCCTGGACACACCATCACACTGGAAAAGCAAGATTCAGATTTAAAATCACTTCTCATGATACTGATATAGGACTTTAAGAAAGACATAAATAATTCCCTCAAGGAAATACAGGAGAACACAGGTAAACAACTAGAAGCTCTTAAAGAGGAAACACAAAAATCCCTTAAGGAACTACCGGAAAATACAAACAGGCAAAGGAAATGAACAAAACCACCCAGGATCTAAAAATGGAACTAGAAACAATAAAGAAATCACAAAGGGAGACAACCCTGGAGATAAAAAAACTAGGAAAGAAATCAGGAGTCATAGATGCAAGCATCACCAACAGAATACAAAAGATAGAAGAGAGAATCTCAGGGGTAGAATATACCATAGAAAACATTGACACAACAGTCAAAGAAAACACAAAAAGCAAAAAGCTTCTAACCCAAAACATCCAGAAAATCCAGGATGCAATGAGAAGACCAAACCTAAGGATAATAGGTATAGAAGAGAGTGAAGACTCCCAACTTAAAGGGTCAAAAAATATCTTCAACAAAATTATAGAAGAAAACTTCTCTAATCTAAAGAAAGAGATGCCCATGAACATTCAAGAAGCCTACAGAAATCCAAATAGACTAGACCAGAAAAGAAATTCCTCACATCACATAGTAATAAAAACACCAAATGCACTAAACAAAGAAAGAATTTTAAAAGCAGTAAGGGGAAAATGTCAAATAACATATAAAGGCAGGTCTATCAGAATTATACCAGACATCTCACCAGAGACTATGAAAGCTAGAAGATCCTGGGCAGATGTCATACAGACCCTAAAAGAACACAAATGCCAGCCCAGGCTTCTATAACCAGCAAAGCTCTCAATTAGCATAGATGGAGAAAACAAGGTATTCTATGACAAAAGGAAATTTACACAATATCTTTCCACAAATCCGGCCCTACAAAGGGTAATAGATGGAAAACACCAACATAAGGAGTAAAACTATACCCTAGACAAAGCAAGAAAGTAATCTTTCAACAAATCCACACAAACCTAATTCCATCTCTAACAACAAAAATAATAGGAAGTAACAATTACTTTTCTTAATATCTCTTAATATCAAAATTAATATTACCAACATCCTAATTGATTGAAATTCAAAAATATGAGGAATTAGAAATTTGTTGGCTGTCATCTAGTTATCTCTCTAATGTAGTAATTGGAAAAATAGGTCAAGTATTGTACAATCCATATACACTTTCTGCTTGTTTGTACATGACAGTGTCTTGCTGTGTACCACATAATGGTCTTGAAACCATGCTTCTCCTATCTCAGCCTCTCTATTATTAGAATTGTTTATTTGATGTTTTTACACTATACTATGTTTTTCAGAACAGCTTACATATTTCAAAATTATTTATACAGTCAAAAGAAAGGTAGACAATTAATTTAGGAGGTAGCTTGTAAGAGAACAACAAAGATTCAGACTGAATGCTTTGCTTGATATTTATAACTATTGTACCAATTTTGAAGAAGAGGACTTTATAAGTTACTCTTTCTCTAAGATGAATGCTTTTCAAAATCATCACAGCCAATGAACCAGATTCTTACCCTCACCTAATGTCTGTGCCACCCTCTAAGCAGAATCATTGTTCACTGAAACAGTTGGTGAATGACTTCATGAATAGACCATCTTAAAACACATACCATTTCTTAAATGAATGTAACCTGTTCCCTGTGGGCTGAGAATGAAGACAATCTCTTCGGTCAAATAGCTTTGACCATAGCAGGAAATCTGTATCCAAAAATTGTGCCTACAATTCATTCCTTGGTGCAGCAGAAATGTCAACTCTTAGCTTAGCTACGATGGAGGTGATGTGAGGCTCATTGAATTACACATTGAATTATTACAATGAACTCCAATGTCTAAAAATTGTTTATTTTGGGCTTGTATCACAGTAAGAGCCAAGATTTTAAGCTCTACTAAAAACAAAGCAAGCAAATAAACAAAAAGACTTTATCTATTTATGTTCATTAAAGAAAAACTAGTAGTGATGTATTATTTTAAAATAAACAGTTAATATGTTTGGAGTTATTTAAAATTTATATTGAGAAAAATGTATGTATTTTCAGTATTGCTGTAGACAAGCATCTACATAAGACTGTTCAATTGATTGTTGGTTTATATCAAACAACTTCTACAATACTCATTGTTACAATATTTTATAAATTTTAAAGAATATGACAAAATAAAAAAAAACCCCAAAAGGTCAAAAAAAAAAAAAAAAAAAAAAAAAAAAAAAAAAAAAAAAAAAAAAGAATAATGTGAGTGCTTAGTGGTCAAGATTGGATGAAAGTCAAATTAGATAAAGTATATTGTATTTCTTATAAAGTTTCTCTTTATATATGAGACGTTGGGAAGAAAAAGAAGAAATCATGGGCAAGAGAGGAAAGAAGCTGCAGAATGAAGGATATGTGGATGAAACAGCCTTGCATAGGAGCTGAAGACAAACACCAGTCCTTTTTGTTGTTGTTCTGTTTTTTTCGAGACAGGGTTTCTCTGTGTAGCCCTGGCTGTCCTGGAACTCACTCTGTAGACCAGGCTGGCCTCGAACTCAGAAATCCACCTGCCTCTGCCTCCCAAGTGCTGGGATTAAAGGCGTGTACCACCATTGAGGGGCAGACAAACACCAGTCTTAAGAGCTATTTCTGAAGAGCTCAGTAACTCTGCCTAGATGATCACACCCTTAGAAAAACCCCTACAGCCCATTTCTCTAACTAGGATTACAATCCAACCATGTTCATAACTATCTCCAGGCTACCTGAGGCTAGCACAGGTTTTTTGTCGTGGTTTGGGTTTTGACTTTTTTAGTATTTTGTTTTTGTTTGTTTGTTTAGCCATCACTTCAGAAGGAGGAGGTAGATCAGGCAGGTTATTCTACTCTTGCTGTTCTAAGCCTTACCTTACAGGGCAGTGCTACATCCTTCTCAGTCCAACCCTTTCCTTGCCATTTTTGTCTTTGAAGTCTTATAGCTCCTTGCCATAGTTTTGCAGCTGATTTGTTCCCTTCCACACATCTCCCCTTTAGTAAAGGTTCTGTAGGGAAGTAGGACCTAGTGCATTTGGATCATGACCTCCCATCATCTGAGAGTGTATGGTAAAAACCAGGTACCAAATGTTTTTCAGAATGTTTAACAAATGAATGAATACACTCCATTATTGAAAACTCTTTAAAAAAAAAAAAGTGACCCTTGAGTGTCCTCACTCAGCACAGAAACACTTAGGACAGCCTTCCCACTCACAGAACATTCAGGCCAAAAGCAGCCCAGGCAGGAAGAGAGGGTCAGCTGGCTACCCTCTTTGTCCTTTGAATGGCATCTCTTTCACACATCTCCAGCACAGAATTTCTATCTCAATCTTAGGTGATAATGTTCTTGAACACCACGTGTCTTCATGTGATGGTGGTAGCTGGTTGTGAGTGAATAAATAAGAGTCTTTTTTTGGCTCCTCCAAAAGAAGATAAATGGCCCTGAGTTGTAAGATATATCTGATCAGAGGGGAACTCAGGCATCTGGAAGAAGAAGAGGGTGCAAACCATGTCTGTGTATGCTGAAATATGGCATGTAGCTGCTTGTTAGATAAGTCAGAGTCTCCATTGTGTTAAGGATGAGAAGCTGCCTGGGCCAAAAGACAAAGAAGCTCAGAATGGGCCAAGCAGTGCCTATTGGAAATGGAAAGAGACCACTGTATGGGAGAAAGGGGGAAAGAGGTTAAGCTACCACAGTGGCAGGCTTCTGCAGTCAATGAACAGTGAACAAGCCATGTGCTACGCCCATCATCTCGTACTCACATGAGTATCTGAAAGTGTAGAAAATTCCAATCTCAGTTCTATCTTAGTTCAAGCTGATTCTATTCCAAAAGTGGAATTCAAGTCATACTTAACGGTGTCTCCACACAATCCCCTTACAGATTTGAGCAGATCACACTGCTGGGCAGGTGTATGTCTTTGTTCATCTCAGTTTTGCACACACTGCGCTGTTACTGTAGATATTTGCCTCCTCCTTTGATCCACTGGATGGACTTAAAAACCAATCTGAAACATACCTCAAGATGACAAAAATAGTTTTGCATTAAAAATAGAACTACAACAGGCGCACAGATAGACATTTAAACAAAAGGTAACCGAATCTTCTATTCTTCCAGTTAATTCATTCTGTTAATGCTGTCAGAAACATGCAACTACCTTAGCACTAAATTCAGATCTTTGTTTCTAGCATAATGTGTTTCTGATCAACCTTGTCAACTTAAAAAAAAAACATAAAATAAAATAACCCTTTCTATTTATGCCATTGTAGTAAAGGATTTCCCTTCTCCCATGCAGCAAGTCCAGAATGAAAGTGGGTTGTTGCCATAGCAACAGAACACAAGGCAAAGAAAAGGGAGGTCTCTGCTCCCAAGGCCATAGCCACAAGAAAGCCTCAGGCCTCTAAGTGGTGGCAGCCAAGAAAAGCAACCTGCCATGACTTTATACTGTCAGGTGGCAGCCTGCTGTTAGCATAAGGTTCCCCAAAATTAATTATTTGCATAATTCTGGATCATACGCTCAACGTGAAAATAAAAATTCACTCATGTATTCATTGCCATACTTCCTAGACAGATTTTTCTCTTTGAATAGCCTGGCATTAGATAATTTCCCAAACACCTAGCACACAGGTGCCTTGCTGCTAGAAGCTGCATAAAAGCCATAGATTTAGCTACTTACTGGTTCTCTTCTTCAATCTGATATTGTTCAAGATTCTAGGGGCAAAACAAAACAACAACAACAACAACAACAAACCCAGGTACTCTTGCTCAAAGTACTCACTGTATGGTGAGGAGACCAGTGTATGTAAGAGCCATGCTACATGGCTTCCTGACTAAGGCATCATAATACTGAACATTCGGGAAGATAGTAAGCCACACTGGAGAAATGCAGAAAAGGAGAGACATGGCAAATGAGTCTCACTGGATGAGCAAGGAGCTAGGGTGCACCTGGTTATGTTTGGGGATCATCCAGCACAGGAGATAGCCCAGGGGAAGGCCTCACAATGAAAGAAGCCCAGCTCACGCAGGGATAACAGGGGTGGTTTTCTTGTATTGGTCAAGAATCCGTAAGGCAGAGAGGGAGGATGCTGAGCTCTAGGTGGAGCAAGGAGAAAAGCTGGCTAAGACTTGGACAGGATATGGGCATCCCTTGGAACTTTATCTTTGGAGCCTGGAGCTGCAATTTCTGGGCAATGGAAGCAGGAACATGGCAAAGCCTGCTGCCCAGATGGCCTGTCATTAGCAGGGAGGAGAGATGCTGGACAGATACAGTTAGAATCAAGAGTACCTGCCTAAAGCTGCCTCAGACACCTGGACAAGAGACGTACAGGAGTGTGAATCCAAGCGGGGCAACCCCACTGGAAAGTGAGAACACACTATCCAAACAATAGGGTCACACAGCATCTCAGTGAGGCTCATCCTCCCGTCCTGAGACTCCATTCTCCTCTCTGTACCAGTTTAAACACTAGCACAGACTGAAAGATGGTTCAGAGGGTGAAGGTGCTTGCTGCTAAGCCTGATAACCTAAGTTCCACTCCCAGTCCCATGTGGTAAAAGGAGAACACTGACTTTTGTAAGTTGTCCTCTGACCTCTACATATGCACCGTGGTATACACACACACACACACACACACACACACACACACACGCACACACACACGCACATGTACACACACACACACTTAAGTGTAATTTTAAAATTTTTGAATGATAAATGTGGAGAAGGTAAGCCAAGCTCTGCTGCGATGAACAAACCGACCGTTCTATCACATAACTCAGGCATTCACCGAGCCACTTTAAACACTACGTTCAACCCTGGAAGCCAAGATGATGGACAGGCAAACATATGCCTTTCTTGAACTTAGCCCAGGACAGTTTCCTATCATTTGCGGTCATGGGAGTGGGGCAGGGGGTCAGAAAAAGAAAGGAGACCATTTAGAAAGATTTTTTTAAGTAATATCTCAATGCCAGCACAGAGTGGCAAGCAAAATAAAACTGGTAAGGGCTCTTATGGAGATCACGTCAGGCTTCTCCGGTCTGTCTCTCGGCAATATTTTAATTTTCAGGGCATTCCAGTGGGAAAATGGGAAAGTAGGGTGGGCCTCTTCCTCACCAGGGAAGAAGAGGCAGGCATGACTAGAAAGGAAACAGGAGAAAGCCAGAAGGAGCCAAGCCAGAGAGAGGAGCCTGGCCTTTTCATTTCCCTGGTTTTATCATGTAAGCTTACTCTAATGAGGTCACTGTCTTGAAGACAGCCTGAGCAGATCTCATCTAGAAGGAGGAAGCAAAGGCCTGGGTAATTTTCCAGATAATTTCCTTAAAAGAAAAAAAAAAAAAAAAAAAAAAAAAAAAAAAAGCAACCTCTCCCTTCCCAGTTGTTTATAACTGATATAATACAGGAAGTCTCAATGCTTTTTAATGAGTTCCCAAACGCAAGTTCTGCTATTTAATTTTTTTTTAAAACTGCACTTGCCTAAAATATCTCAGTAATTCAAGCGGAGAGGGAGGCTTTTGCCTAAATTATGAAAATGGCCTCAATTTATTCCATGTAGCTATGGAGAAGTAGTCACTGCTTAGTAGGTTTAGTGTCTGGGCAGCAGGAATCAATCTTTCCTCTCCCAGGGTCTTGGGACATGTGGGTTCCTGGGTGTTGAAGTGAGGTGGAGTGGGGAACCCATGCTCAAGTTCAATACTGTATTCCTTTCTGTTTTTTTTTCATGATGAATTTGTGTGAGTCCCTCATTGACTTGTTCTGCATCTATCCAGTCTTCAGCAAGCACCAGCTTCTTTCCTTGCTACAGAGGTAGAGATGCAGGACTTAATGCTACGGACTGGAAGCAGTGCTTCACTCAGTTCTTGCTGGAGGATCAGCCCTGGACCGGCCTTATCTCTGTTGTTTACAGGGAGGGATGATTGACCAGTGACAATGATGCGAAGAAATGGCCTTGCTGCTGCTTCTCTTCCAACAAAGCCTCTGTCCAGCTCTTTGTCTGCGGCTGGTCCTGCATCTGCCGCCTTGGGCCTGTTGGCCACCAGTCAGCACTCTTTCCCCTCCCCTTCCTTTTCCAGTGCTCCAGGATAGAGGCACTGCCTCCGGATGCTTTACTTCAGTGGAAACATTAGACTGCACGGTGGTCCATGGGCTGGAGAGACAAACCCTGTCTTGCAACTGGAAACAGACCTAGAGTCTCTGCCTCTTAGAGGGGGCTCACAGACAAAGCTTTACATCTGGGTGAGAATCAGAGGCAACTCCTTCAGGTGGCCATTCACATTGCCACGCTGCCCTCAGTAGTCAGAGGAACCAGAAACAAAGATGGCCACAATGCCTTTCAGGTACCCAGCTGGAGTGCATCCCTGTCCACACGCCGACTCTGCATCAGGCATTATGGAAGGCTTTCTCTTCTACATTTAAACATTTCTCGAAGGGAAGGGCTCCTTTCTGGCAGAATTCACAGGGATACATGCGATTAGACATGATTTCCCAAAACATAAGAGCAGTCAGCAGGCTCTATCCCAAGCATGGTCTCTAAGCGGTTAAGGCAGGAAGAGAGGAAAAAAAACAGGGAGGAGGGAAACGGAGGGGGATGGAAAGCCAGGGCTCTGAAGTCTTTGTTTCTCTCCCATCTGGCTGGAAGCCAGAGGCGAAGATCGAAGAGACCTCTCCTTTGTCCACTGATCTGACAGTCATCCTGTGTTACCACTCTGCAAAATCAAAGTACGGTGCATTCACAGGTTTACGTCCGTCGCTCCAGAGGCTACTGGGAAATCTGCGGTCCTGCACCCGATGGCAGCAGGGTTCTGGGCTGCCTTTCTGCTTTCAAGGTCACTATACAAATTAAGAGAGCTCCACTTTCTCCAAGAGAGTCTGTCATTGTTAGCATTCTCCTGGTCCTCCATGGGGACCCAAAGCATGCGCTCTGTGGCTTTAAGGGAAGAAGGGAGAGCTCTTCCCAGCCCTCCCCATCAGGTCTGGTTAGGCTTTAGCATGTAAACTTCCAGGTCATAAATAATTCAAAAGATATGAAGACAATTTTCTTCCTTCGCCATCTCTCCCTACATACAGCATCTCCTCTTCCTTCCTGGGCTTCTAACAGACGCTAATGTAATCAACTGGCAGGTGCCAGCCCTGGTTGCTGACTCACGCCAGGCCCGGACCCTGCACACCCAGACTCTGCCATCTCCTTTGGAAATGAATGATCAAGAAATCTGGTCCTTATCTGCTTACCTTTCTTCTTTTGATATCCCCTGTTTTCTTCCTCCTTCTCCCCCACCCCATGTGTCCCCTGTCACCCAACTGAGTGGCTCTTGTGGCAGCTAGCCACCTGCAACAGTTTCTGCTACAACTTTATTTGGGGACTTCTCATGGTCCCCGAAGGCAGCTCCTGAGGTAAATCCTGAGAGCACAGGGAAGAAAGAAGAGAGACTATGCAGAGGATGGGAAGAGGAAGGAGACAGACCAGGCCCCTTGTGACCCAAGCTGAGAACTTGACTCTTCAGTTGGGCCTTATGTGTGTTGGGAAACCTGACAGTATTAAAGTGAGCGTCTAGGACTTTCGGACCCCTAATACAGCAGTACATGGAGGATAGAAAGCAGGCAGGAGACATAGATACAAGGGCAAGGTTAAAGAGAACAGAACAGACGCTATGTGTTCTCAAAGAAAGGATGAGGATGTATAAGAATACATGGCACGTCTAGGTAGCCTGTGGCCCTCTGCTCTTTCCATTTAGCTGTAGATATTTGTCTTGTGAAGAAGCATTCTCTATCCAACCCCAGAGGGATTCCTTTAAAATCTTCACAATCACTGTCCTCCAAATATTAGTTTAGCACTAATGTATAGATAGGGTCCTCTGTGAGGAAATAGATCATTTACCCTTCTCATCTCCAAATGCCTGGAAAGAAAACACTTACAGTATCCGAGCACTGTCCTGCCTATTATTTTGTTTGCTTTCTTCACCTAACCACCTGTAAAGTGCACAGAGGGGTAACATTAAGCATGTTCTAGAGACAGACTGAGCTGCTGGAAAGGGCTGGTGGCTAACAAGCTGACCTACATCTACCTGTTCCCAGGAAGGAGGCTGGAGGGGGGAGGGCACACCTGGTAGGTCTACTTGCATAGACATTATTAGGCTTGTGGTCTGGTGCTCTCCTTTTGGTCTTGAATTCAATGAACTTTTTGGTTTGCCTGTACATGAATCCCCAGCCCCACCACCTCCATGTTGGATTGTATATTGCTCTCCTACCCTGGAAGATTTTCTGTTCTCCACAACGCTAAGAATGGGAGTCTGCAGAGACCAAATGCTCTGATCACAAACCTACACTGGCTTTTAAAGACAACCCGTTAGAGCCACCTGTTTTTAAATCTCCCCCAGCAGGGCTTATTTCTGCTGAGGGTGTTTCTCTAGAACAGCAGCGGTGCACTGGTTCCTTTGAGTTCTGTATCCAGTTAGGGTGTTTGTGTATTAGACTAACTGCATTGTCTTGTCACTCTCTTTGATGACTCCTTCCTGACAAAGAAGGCATGTACAAGGATGACAGCACGTCCTCTTTGGAACACCGAGAAGGTACCATTGGCTTCCTCCAGGAAGCCGAGAACGGGATGAGATAAGCCTCCTGTCCCTGAGCATCCTTAGATCGTGTTCTGTACTTCTTCCTCCTGATTTATAATTCCACAACCATGGGGGTCATTGGAGTGCTGGGAAAGAATCATCTACACTGCACACGGCATTCTAACAGTTCTTACTTCACTGCCAAGAATGGAAGGCGTGGTTCCCTTTGTCCTTATTTGACCAGAAGGCAAGGCATGGAATGCTGCCTCAGTGACTGTGCTGGAACCTCCCCAAATAAGCCTACAGCCCGGTATGGCCTCTTGGCTAAACGTTTGCGCAGTTACTCAAATGAAGCAGCAGGCAGGCATGAGTCAGGAGGGAGAAATAACCTCAAGAAGGGGGGCAGGGAAGTTTAGGCGACCCAGGGCTGGGAGATGGTACTTTACTGAGAGCTATGCACAGCAGAGACTCCAGGGACAGACTGTGAGCCCTCCCCCTACGCTGCACCACCTGCCAGAGCCATTTGCAAAGCAGCTTGTAAGAGCAGCTAAGGGAATGAGCCACTTGTCCATCCTCTCTGTGCGGGAGGCCAACAAGGACTTTAAGCATTGCTGAGAGGGGCAATAAAAAGACATTAAATATTTGATCTGTTTTGAACACTCACAATTTCAACCAAGGTTATACACAGGCTGTGAACCTAAAGCTCTGGGATAGAACTGACTCAGCAAGGTTGGATCCAGCAGAAACATGAAAAGATGCGTTATTGAATTCCAGTGTTAAGTACACAGTAATGAGCAGATCACCAGATCTATCTAACCTTGCCTTGCAGAGATGGGGTGCCAGCAGCTGGTGGCCACAGGTTATTAAGCCTTTATGGCATGCTTCATTTTCTCTGGGAGGGAAAATAAAGATCCCCTTCAGGCTGCTCTGTGTTTTGCTCCAAGGGTCTTAAAGGAAGTACAGTTGTCTATTGAAAAGTGCTTCACTTCAAGTTTACAGAGGGTTGGTTCCAGCTCGTCCTCACCCCACATACAGACGCCAAAGTCTTAAGATGGGCTTAAATCCATGATGCACAGAGGCACTGTGTCTGTAATAACCCATGTTTCATTGTCCGCTTTACATCCTGTCTAGATTGTTTGTAATACCTGCTCTAATGTAAACTGTAGATAAATAGAAGCCAAGCAGTATTGTTTAGGGGACAATGACAAGAAAAAGTCTTTACCAGTCTGGTTCTGCTGGAATATATATATGTGTGTGTGTGTATATGCATATATATATATATATATAATGTATAATATACATTATACATTTATATATACAAAATGGTCAATATATATATATATTGACCATTTTGATTTGCAATTGTTTGAACCTAAAAAAACACAGAATTCACAGATATGGAGATTTGTGATGGATAGATGAACTACCTCTCTTCCATTCTCCTTTCCTTCATTTCTCCCTCCCTTCCTTCATCTCCCTCCTCCTCTCCCTCCCTCCTCCTCTCTCTCCCTATTGAAGTTCAGACCTCCCCATACTTCTTCATTGTTTTGTTCATCTTCCTCTTGCTTATTCTGAATATTGGCATTCATCAACTCCACTGCCTTAGAGAAATGCTAGAAACAGCACTGTAAACAACAAGAACTAATTTTTCTGAAAACTGGAAGTTTGAAATCCAGGAGCTACTTTCATGGGCCCTTCTGAAGGCCTCCCTCTGGCATTGCAATGGGCGACTTCTTCTGGTGAATCCACGGTCTTTTCTCTATGTTCTCCCATCTCTTATGGAACACTATTCACAGTGATTTTATCATAATCACCTCTTTACAGACCTTATTTCAAAAAAACAGTCCATCCAAGGGCACTATGGACTATGATTTTAGCACGTAAGTTTGAGAAGGTCTCAATTCAGTCCATGGCAGTTATGATTTCTGTGCACAGATTAGTGATGCTACACTTTATCTGCGCAGACTTTTGGCAAACACGAAAAGATACAGGACCTGCCCTACTGTGCCTGCTGACCCACGGGTACCATCATCTCCTCTAAAAGGTAAAATCAAAACACACAGATCATTTCGAGCAGAAAAGCAAAAAGAAAGAAGAGACATTCAGTATAATAGACGAGTGAAGCAATTCTCTGGTGAAGGAAAAAGTCTAATTAGAACAAGGAGTCTGTGCTCTACCTCTGCCCATGCTGTGTCTGGTCCCTGTCACCAGATTCTCTCATTTGGTGGCCTAGCTCTTTGTACAAAAGTGGCTGCTGCTGGATGCCTCTCTTGGCACCTCCTGTAAGCAACCTGTTTTGATAACTGGAGGAGTTGCCCCCTGTTTTCAATAGAGGTGGAGTTTGCCCCTGGACCACCTCAGGTTTCAAGTGATTTCAGATCACAGCCTCCTTCCTGAGTCACTTCGCTGTCCTTTCCCAAGTGTCCTGGTCATTTAGGGGGTCACATTACCACTGCACCAGACAAGAGTCCCTTCAAGCAGAAGTGTGGTCTCTTTCTTAATCACCAAAGCATCTGCCCATCCCAGCCGGCCCCACCCCCACAGCCTCCCTATCCAAGGACAATGATACTGAGACCTCTCAGGGTGACTTGTGGCTTCATAAGGACCAGATAGTTAAAGTGTAGAATCAAGAAAGGGCACTCCTATGACATTTGTTATGCTTTTTAAAAATATCATTTAGACTCTACTTCACTAAGCCCATGTTTCATATGTCTTATTTTGAAATGCTCCTCTGAGTCCAGCATGCGGGAAGCATGACAAATTTGGCATTTCAATCCATATGTCCACTTGAATTCCAGGAATAAGCATAGATTGGGGTCATGGAGCACCTTCTGGTAAGTGGAGTCAGAAGCACATATCTATTTTGACACACACACAGGGAAACAAGGGAAATTAGCAACAAGAATGGAGCAGGAAAGATATCTCTCACTTATCTTCTTTTTATCTCACAATTCAAGCCCACATTTTTAGGGATTTTCTTAAAAAAAGGTTTTATAAGAAATTCTTAATCAAACAAAATTAGGAGTCAAACAATGAATTAATACTATTTATTCACTACACACAGGGCAAAGAACAGTATATGGAGAAATAAAAGTATAAATCTCTGTTATCCAGGGTCACATAGAGTGAAGAGAACTAGGCACACAAAATGATGATTAACAATGGAAAGATGAGAAACTGGACAGTTGCAGCTGAGAAGGGCAGACATTTCACACCTCTGAGTGTCACCATGTGGATGGATGATCACCCCAAGAAAAGGGTCCTGGGAGAGAAGACATCTGAGCTTGGACTAGAATCTTAAAAGCAGTACGGTTTCACTGAAGGTGCCTGAGCAAGGGCACTGGAGTAGGCAGGAAGCCAGGTTAGAAAACAAACTGGCAGATCCCGGCTGTGGCTATGGCCCAGGTATAGCCAACTTACTCCTAAACTGAGGGTTGGCAGAGTTGTACAGAGGAAGAGCAGAGGAGGCAGAGTCTGGGAAGAGTGAGTGAGATTGATCTTCTCACACTGGGTGAGACAGAGAACAGAGACCAAGATTCTGATGCCTACCAGCTTCTCCATGCTTCCAGCCAGAAGCGCTCATTAACTCCCTTCTCCTCCTCCAGTCCCCTAGAGACAGCACACAAGGCTTTCTCATGGGAGTCCTGGGTCATCCCAAGAATGTAACCCTGACCATGAGGAAGAATGTTAATCATTTGTGACCAGTTGTCAACTAAAAAATCCTCATAGCCCTCTGGCTTTGGGTCACCCATTTGCCATCAACCCCAAATCAACTCTCCACTGTGGTTATATGTAAATATATACCATCAACTGTAACTTGAATATTTTAGACTTTGGGTCATAGACCTTTGTTTCCTTCTGGGTTTTGTAGTGGTCTATGAGCACTTAGTCTATCTTCCTCCATTTCAACAGCCCTTACTTCTATTTGTGTATCATCTGCAATCCCAGGGCTCGCATGACATGGTCTAGGTTAGACTTGCAAGATACCTCATCCACTTGTCCTTATTGATATTACAGATACCTCTAAACTTAGCAGTTACATGAAACAACCTCCTTTTATTATTTGGACTAGTTTTAGCTTGGTATCTAACATTTGCACATACAAAGTCTCTAAAACAGTCTCTTCGTGTGTCACTGTATACATGACCATACTATGCCCTACTCTGGTGTGAAATTCCTATGTGATCTTTGCCTTCCAAGTCCAGTATATTCAAAAGGAAGCGCTTGATCAAGGCACTGCATCTTTCTGGACTTGGATTTTCTTATGAGTAATTGTTCAACCCAATCCCTAACAATCTTTCAGCCTTACCATTCTGATTCTAAATCACCAGTATATTTTGAATTAGGGATCTTGAGACTCTGTCTCATGAACTACCTGACACATAGTCATCCCACTACCTTTATCTAACATCATAATATGGCCCTTGAATACCAGGTAGACAGCCACTTCCAGCAAGACTGAGCCACTAATCATGGCTCTATGACATTGAACACATGTAGACATGAACTAAGAATGGTGTTAATGGAAACAGTCAACTCTTTTCTTGGGGATGTAGGCAGAAATGTTCTTGGAAAGATTGAGGAAGACTTGGGGTTGGGTAGGAAGCAAGGGCACTCATAGACTTATTGAACTAGGATAAGTAGGAGATTAATCACAAAGAAATGTCTAACTGGTAGATTCTGTATCAGAGGGGAAAGTCTCAAACTTTAGCAAACAAGGAAACAGTCCGATGACTGATGTGATTGGAGACAGGCACTAGCCAGGAACTGGAGGGGAAAACTTTGCTTAAAAAGAAACACACTGACAGAGCAGTGACAGAAGAGAGCTTAAACTAGGGGTCAATTGATGTGCCTAGGAAAGGAGAGACACAAGGACTTAAACAAGATAAATAGATGGCTCAGAGGTAAAAATGAAGAGCGCTAGCTGCTCCTGTAGAGGACCTATGTTCAGTTGCTAGCTCCCTATGGCTCAAAAACTCCTATAATTTCAGTTTCAAGGGGTCTAATGCCCTTTTCTGGACTCTATGGGCACTGCAGTTAAGTAGTAACTGTAAACACACATACATGCAGGCAAAACTCCCACACACATAAAAAAATAGAATAATAAATTGTATTTTTTCAAAAAGCAAAGGAGAAAGCAGAGAAGGAATAACCTCCTGAACTACTGAGCATGCTCTGCCTGTGTTTGGAAAACTATAATGGTGAGTGTTAGGAAAGAAAAAGAAGAGACAATCTACAAGATGGGTCCCTCTGCATTTGTGTCCTTGGACAGCTTTCCCACTATGTAAGGAGTGGGCAAAGGAATGCCACGAAGCCCAGTTCAGCCACAATCTAGATTGTGCCCACCTAATAAAGATGAATCCTGATCTTGCATATTGGATCTTGTAGTAGACACTTTGGTACCCTGAATCAGGGCCCTTTTCTGAATTCAAAGAAATGCCCTCCTCGATCTCCTACCAGTGTCTCTGCCTTGTCCAGGATTTCCCTGATCCTGTGAAAGCCTCCTAGGGAAGATCAGACAGAATGTGGACTTCACATCCTTTTCCCCATAACTTTAGCCACTGAGAGCTAATGGATTCATACCCTGGCCCCTTTCTGTTTGTCTGTAGCCTAGATTTCACTACATCAGTGTTGGTGGCTTTTTTTTCCTTCCTGGCCTTGATATGCCTGTGCCTTTACTCCTGCTGCCTAGGGTGTCTCCTATGAAATCAACTATCCAGACTCAGTGCTTGACTGAGACTTAGTGCTCAGAAGAAGCAGACCAGACCCAGAGAAGCCAGATTCTATAGTGGGTTGGTGGTGTGGGTAAACCAGGAAGAGTTAGCAGAAGCATGAGCATTCATTTTCGTTTGAAGTCTCAGAAGGCTAAATAAGTACAACAGACCTCTGCTCTTCTCTGTAATGACGAAAGTAAGCTGTATCCTACAGGGCAAATAGAGATACTGCTCTGGATAGTATCCAAAGCTCTTGGTCATAAATTCCTCTTGGCAGGGCGGACGCGCAGTGCCTGTTCTTAGGACTTCGAGTTGGAAACACAAACAAGCATAAATGGCAACCACATCACAGTAGAAGCACACCTCCCCTTTGGAGAGTCACTTTCCCCGGTTCAGAGTCTGCCATCTGGGAGCTTATGACTGTATAAAGCCCAAGAAATGTGGGTTGTTTTCTTCACTATTAGGTTCTCTGTGTTGCTAAGTCTCTCACTCAGTTGTGCTGGTAGCTAGCCCCTGAAGGCATCAGAGCCCACACCTAGAGCTCCAGCACAATTGGAAGGAAGGTCAGTCCACTCCTCTAGAGAACCTCTAGCTATGGTTTCTAAGTTACCTAACTTCTAATTCCCCATCTCTAGTCTGTCTTGAACTTCTCTAAGGCTTTCCAACTAGTCATCTCCTTAGACCTAAAATGATTGTTTATTTTCAATACTGTACTGATTGCACACCGGAGGGAAGAGTAGTCTTCGGGAGTTTAGGCAAAGCTATCCAAACTTGGATGAGACCCATTATGTCATTTCTTACCAAATAGGGCTACTGCAAGTAACTGGCTCTTCTAAACTCTTGGAAAGTCAATAGAGAGCAGGGGTGCCAAAAGTATAGACAGAAAAGGAAGACAAAATCAGGACCCATTTCTGTTCCCTGGATCCATCAGTACTACTCCTATCATGGGAGCCCCATTGTGGGTCCTCTCTGCTCTTGTCCAGGACCTACTATGCTACTCATGTCTGCCCCAGTTCAGAGCAGTTTCATCTTTACCCTCCACTGTCTTCCAAGTATATGTTTCCACACTCCAGTATGGATGGTTTCTGCAGCTGTCTTCTTGCCACATGAAAACCAAGCATCAATTACCTTTGTACAAATGACCCTCTTACTCTTGACTGCATTTTTTACTTCCTATGTATTTACAGAATTAGTTCTTTAATACTTCAATAAAGCACTTTGAACTCCTTTAGCTAACTTCCCCCTGTTAAAGGAGACTTAGACCTTGTCTCTATATATTTACAGGATTATCCAAGGGTTTTTCTTAAAGAAAATAGAGTGGGTTGATATTACTTCAGCATTAATCGGCACATAGGCTGTAGCCCTAACCTGGATTTGATGCATGGCTGCAATTTCATTTAACCATCACGATGGCAAACACATCCTTTACCATCTATAAAGGTTGTCAAGCCGTAATATTAAAGGAGAATAAAGTAAAACTTGTGGCCCAACAAAGATGGCATCGCTATCACCCGGGTCTCATTTAAAGCTCTAGATTTTATAGCTGCCTTAAGGGAAAAATGGCCAGGCCAGGCATGCCCAAACATCCTTTCTTTTCTCTCTCTCTCTCTCTCTCTCTCTCTCT
>NW_022196896.1:90460457-90464530 GCF_008632895.1 Mastomys coucha
CCCCCCCCCGTCTAATGCAGTAGTTCTTCAAATTCCGATGTGAATAGAAATTAGGATACAGGGTATTGTATGTTTTATGGTTGATGCAAGTTCTCTTTAAAGATAATTCTAAGTTTATATAATGTTCATGTTAAGTGATGATTATGGGGCCTAAAATTCTCATCCCTGAGATGTGTCTCTTCTATTGGAAAGCTTTCCTCGATGTGAATTATGCCAGGAGAATAGAATGTTTATATTGTTTCAAAAATTTATTAGCACTCTCCCTCAGTTTCTCACTCCTTTTTTCTCTTTCTCCCTCCTTTTTTCTCTTTCTCCCTGGTCTTTCCACCTTTTAGGAGGAGACCTTGACCCTGAGACTTGATGGACAATTGAGAGCCACCCCTGACCCCTTCACTACCAGGTCATCCCTTAACAGCTTCACTGGTATAATCTGAAGAGACATCTGAAGCATCAAGCTTGGCTTTCTCACCCACCAACATTGGATAGCAAAATCCAATCCCATCCATTTCATTTCTAATTTTCAAAGTAAAGATCTCCTAGCCCATCGTATGTGTCCTGAGTTTTCCAGAATGATATCCAGCCCTGTTTCATCTGTTGCTGCCTTCACCTCTGTGCAGGTTCATGGTAAATGGTCTGTGTCTGTGAATGACTTTTTCATCTGTGTCAGGGAAAGGAAAGCCCATTAGACAAATCCAATGGGACAAGTTCAGAGAGTTTGTCAGTTCCTGTCACATTCAGGGTTGGCTGTGCAGTGGAGCACGGACTTGAAACAGACTTGTCAAGATAGGCAGCTAGCTCCCTTCTGGAAAGAGTTTATCTCAATTGAGAGAAAGTGTGAGAGGTGAAAAACATTTAAAAAAAAAAAGCGCCAGCATTTTGGTCTGGAGAGCTGTGAGGAGATGCTGATGAATAAGTTGAAATAAGTCCATCTCAGTCCCCAGTACTGTGCATTCCAGGTTCAGTAAAGGCCTGACACAGAAGATAAAGCTACCATTTCTTATCAATAATCATTTCCAAGGCTTTCCTTTTATCACTATCAATATTATTAATAAGAGACATGAAAAAAAATGTCTTATTTCACTAAGAAAATGGTCAAGAACTGTCTCTTTCCATTGCCAAGTTTGGTACATTTCTCTGTGTAGTCCCAGCCTCCTTTTCTGCCTCATTCATTTGGAAAGTAGTCTGGGATACAAGCTAAGGCCACGCCCTCTGTTACCCAACACAATTCCTTCTCTCCACCCCTTTGTCAAGAGTTCTCTTCTAAACTGATCTGTGTAACATCAGTTCTCGCCACCAACTCAGTCATTCCTTTCAGAGGGTATGCCATAATAGTTACCATTAAAGAGACCTCACTCCCTGTGTTTGCCTTTAGCTGCCAGTCTTTATAATGCTCTCTGTAGCAAAGTTCCTTTGTGAGCTTCCTCTTTTTCCCACTTTCTAGAACAATGTTCAGGAAACAGAAATTTCCCAAGGTCACCAGTGACTACACATAACCAAAGCTGATACGTATTTTTACAACCTTAGTCTCAGTTGGTCTCCACATAATAAATCTATTTCCTTGCTCATTTGTCTAGGATCTGGCCCCTCAATAGAACCATTGTACTATTTACCGGATATTCCTAACTCCAAAATACTGTGAGTCTGGTATATTTTAGGCATTTAGCAAAAACTCATTGAATGAGTAATTCAATTAATTGATTAATCAGTAGGGGTTGTAATGAAAGCATGGTTCATGTGGTGTCTGTATCAATAAAGAGTCAGAATGAAAGTTTCTTTGAGATATATCTGCGTCATTCATTTATCCTCTTATTACAATGATCCAGGGCATGATTTTGTGTGTTCTCAGAAAATAGTTGAGAAGAAGATATGAAGCCAACACTTGTTGTGCGTACCACTTAGCAAGTGCTAGATTAGTCAACTTTGTTTTTCTCATTTAGTAAAGACAGGTGCTATGACTATATCTACTGTGCAGATGAAGAATCTAGGGCAAAAAGAGAGATTGCGCAACCTTGTTCAAATTCACTCAAACCTCAGTTCAGAATCAATAAGGAAGAGCTCCTAGCTCCCTCCTCTTAAATGACACAAATTCACAAGAAATCACAGGACTTGGGCTGATACAGATAAATGTAAGTCAGAGTTTCTAAAGCAAAGTTCAGTGCATAATATTTGTGGCAGTGTTTTTATTGTCAAAAGCCACTAAAGCAATAAGATACAATATGGTGTTCTTTCTCATGTATGCTATCACAAGAGGCTTACAGCCATTATTCACAGAATATATATACATAGTTATAGAGGAACCGTATGGCTAAAGGTGCCAGTTAAAACACAAGATGTCAAGTTCAATTGAACTGAAAAGGAAATACAAGCAATGTTTTTTGAATAAGTACATCTCCACAATGGCATGGGGGCATACTACTCTAAAAAAAAAAAAAATCATCTAACTGAAATTCAAATTTAACTTTGGTTCCATAATTTGATTGCTAAATCTGTCAACTTGACCATTTGCTGTCACCATTCCTATACATGTCCCATAATTCTGCTGGATCGGTTTTGTTGAGACAGATGGAAAAGAAAAGAGAAGACTCTAAAAAGATAAAAGCCAGTGACCTGTTCAATGAGGGAAAGGCTGTTCTGCCTCCAGAGATCCCCATGAGCCCAATTTCAACACACAGATCTTGTCATTGCAGTTCTGACACTGAACACGTGTGGACAGTTCCCTACTGTCTCTAGCCTCAGTTTCCGTGTCTGCCAAGGAACATTAGCTTTCATTGTTGGGAAGTGAGCAGGTCCTGTGGGTTACTGGCTTCCCTTGATTGAGAGCTTTGTCTGAGGCTTTTCATCAGAAACTGGAACAGTTAGAGAAAACAAAGTGAAGCGACCAGAGACACAGAGAAGAGAGTCTGTCTTCAAGTTTATCTGTGGGGTTGCATGGAAGATGAGGAATGGGAGCCAGATGGGACAGTGCACACAGAATGTTTAATGGGGACACAAGAATCCATACTGACCTGCTTTTCATTTTAACAAAACTAAAAGAAAGCAGGTTTTGTACCAAGTAAAAACTTGGCAAGTGGGACAAAAGGAAGATGGTCCATAAATCACTCTCCTTGAAGTGGGTTGAAAATGGAGGCTTGAAATGCATGTGAAGAGGAAGAAGATATCAAGACAAGGTATAAAGATGGCTTGGAGTTAGGATTAAGACATTTAGAAGAAAGCTAACACCATGACTATTCATATAGTGGGCGTTCTGAAGTAGTGCAGTGGTATGGACTGAATTATGTTCTCACAAATTCCTATGTTGAAGCCCAGTTTGATTACATGAAGTCAAAAGGATGAGATTTGAAGTTACTCCAGAAGACAGGAAAGTAGAAAGGTATCAAGGGGGTGAGTGACAGAAGGAAATACCTGGATGCTGATGGTATTAAACGGGGAAATGGGAAAATAGGGAGAAAGCATTAGTGGGAACAGGGGAAGGAGGCCAATACAGAGGAGATGTGGAGGGGGGACAAATCACACTAAGGATGCTTGACTAAAGCCTCAGAGAATCATATTATTTCATATTTACCTAAAATTATGCACATACAAATATATGCACACATGTATGATATATATCATATATGATACATAAGATACATAGATATAGATACATATTTATAAAAAGTTATGTCACTTGGGCTGTCTAACATCCAGTACCTGGCATGAGAAACCTCTATTTGAGTGGTTTCTCAGCGTAGTCCAAGTGACTCCCAAAACAAAACAGGATAGTGTTGCCCTTGGTGGCCTGCCACAAATTGATGGTTATTTCCTATTGCTGAAGATACACACACTTTGGACACGGAACCTGGAAGATTTGAGCTAGATCTGACCTGAAATCTTTCTCACTGAGGCTTGGTTTTCATAGTACCAGAAGGTGCAAGACTAGAAGATGCCAAGGAAGAGAAGCAATCAATTGCCCTATAAAGGTGTGATGCCTATGAACAATGAGCCATGTGTAGAAATGCCTTAAAGGAGCAATAGTGGCACCCACATCCTGGCTAAAATTAACAGCTGTGCAATTGTACTCACATCCCATTCAA
>NW_022196896.1:90467288-90519699 GCF_008632895.1 Mastomys coucha
CTCTGGTAAGAATTGTGTCTTTTAGTTGAGTCATTGAGGGCATGATTTTTTTTAAATAATATTTTTATTTATTCTTTGAAATATATGCACAATGTTTTTGATCTTGTATAGGGCTTGTGCAGGCCACCACAGATGCTATGTGTTAATGTGTACATCATTCATGCCCTGTCCAGAAGACAGCATTTCATAGCTCTCCTCCCATTCTCTGGCTCCTACACTCTGTCCAACCACTCTTCTTCCACATACATTCAACCTTGGATAGGAGGAAGTTGGTATGGATGATATGTGGTTCAACTGAGCACTCACACTGACTTGAATTTTAACATGATTTCTCTGGCAACTGAATTGACAGTATGAGAAACAGATATAGCATGGCAATGGCAAAAAAGAGGGAACGGTAGTTTAATAATCTCCATAAGACAGAATAGACAGTGGGGCAAGTGTTGGTAGTAGAGGTATCAAGATTTTAAATGTATGTGAGAAGTGGAGCCAACAGAATTAATTTTCTGATGCTGGTTTTCATGTGAAATCTGAAGATGGAAAACTCCCTTTTCTAAGCATCCCTGCTTCAACACTGGCATTGCTGAGTAGCCTCTGGTAAGGGAGCTCAGTCAACTATTAGCTTGCCTTCTGATGATCCTGCCATTGGGATTTGGACTCATGGTCATTATGTTCCTGCATCCAAGGCCAATCCGAGGCCCACTCTATGACCTTCACTTCTACCCACTCGGGCTTCCAGAGTGGAAACGTGAATTGTGGGAGAAAGAATTTATATGGATGAAAGTAAGCACGAGTGGCCATGGTGACTGACTCCAAGGCAAAGTCAGGGCTAAGGCAGAGCTTCAGCTCATGCAGAATTGGACAAAGATGACCAGAGCACCAGGGTCAGACACTGAAACGTCCCCAGCTTTCCATTCAACCTGTTTCCAAATTTTAAGACCCTTTCGGTAAAAGTTAAATTTAGACAGTAACAAGTTAAGAGTAAGAATAAGTACAAAGTCTAAAGACACCAGGCACCATTGAAAGTTTTTAATCTTAGAGTACGTAAAAGGGAACAAGGAATAAAGAAAGAAGAAGCAATAACAAAGAAGATTCTTTTCTGTTATGAAAGCTAGCAGTAAGTTATTGTCACATTTCACACTATTGTACTCTTAACTATCAAAAAGGATTCAAGCCATCAAATGTCTGTATATTATTTTATGACTTAAAGTCAAACATAAGAAAAGTAACAATTAAAACATCTCAGGGGTTGAACACTTGCATGAATGTGTCCCTAGAACCTATGTAATGCTGGATGAAGTGACGTGCCTCTGTAAACCCAGTACAATTGTTATCTAACTTGGGGGTCACAATGTGTGCCTGGGTCAGGTCCAGACACCTGCTCTTAATAGGCCAATTAAAACAGCCAAATTAGTAATGGAGAGCAGGAAGAGGATGCCTACTTAAGGTAGCCACACAGGGAAGCGAGACAAGAAGATCCAGGGAACCCCAGGAGTTCTTTATAGCCCTAAAATAGGTCAAGGTTTAAATGGAGGACCAAGGATATGCACATCTAAGCATTCTCTGTCAAGATGTTGTCCATTGGCCCATCACTATCTGGGCTTTAGTCTCATACTGGAAACTGGTCTAACAAGATGTTCAAAGTATGTGAAATCTCTTCCTAGGAGACAAGATCCCTCTCTAGCTGGTGCCTTTCCTTTTCCTAACAAAAGATTCCTAGGCGAATTCCAATTTCAGGGCGGGATCCATTGTTTCAACAGTCTGATGATCTGATTGAGAAATGCAAGTATTACTTTAGAATACCTTCATTTCTGCCATACTGGTTACACAATTACAGCAAGAAGGCAGGTGAGGAGGAGAAGAAACTCACAGGCCAGCTAGCCTAGTTCACACAGCAGCCGAAGAGACCCTGTCTCAAATAAAGTAGAAGGCAGGTACCAACTTGTCCTCTGACTTCCACAAGCTTGTCACAGCACATGTATGTGCACATGCACACACAAACACACACACACACACACAAATAAAATCTTTTTATAAAGAAAGCTATAAGAAGGATTTTTTTAGGCCACAGGAATGAGAATGTCGAGTGCGACCAATGCCCTCTGTAGTGTTTTGAAAGCATATCAGGTAAATAGTTCCAAACACAATTGATACTTTAGAGCTTGTCCTCATGCTTTTCTGCTTCATGATCTGAATTACCACATCTTCAGAGATACTCAAGGCTTGTGTGCAGGTGTTGTTCCTTAAAGTTTCTAATATTACACTGCTCACATACGGAGATTTTTTCCACTGACTTCAGTTTTATTAGTAAGAACCACCAAAACCCTCAAAGATCGCGCTGAAGAACTTTGGAGACCTGTTTCCAACCTCCTGGTGGAATACATTATAAGATGTGATGAAGTAGTTCTTTTCTAGGGCTTCTTGTGTTGTTATTCCTCCCACAAAGAAACTGGAAACCATCACAAATTAAACAGCTTCCTCAAGGTCCTAAAGAGGCGGCTCCTGCTGGGTTTCCTTATAGTCAGCAGGAGAGTCTTAGCTAATGTTAAAGGGCCAGCTGGGGAAGAACTCACTCTAGCGATGTGAACAGGAAATGCATACCTGAAGGGCCCTGAAGAAATGCTGGTGGAATGAAAGGACACTGATGAGCCTCCATGTCAGCCCCTGATTAGCTCTGTTATGTGTTGAACGTTCCTTCTCTGAATGTGCTTGGGATAGGACCTATTTCAGATTTCAGCTTTTCGGATGTTTGGAATGTTTGCATTGACTTTTAGCCTGGAGCACGTTACCGTGTGTTTCTTCTCTCCATGTCTGGAAACACAACAGATACAGCGATTTGCGGAGAAGCCCTCATGAGATCAGCTTGTTAACAATCCCTCTTGGAAAGAGGGTCCATCACACTGGTTCTCTGGAGAGACAGAATCAGTTCGAGAGGAGAGAGACCGAGACAGACAGACTGACAGATGCAGATGCACAGACACAGAGACACAGATGCAGATGCACAGACACAGAGACACAGACACAGACACAGACACAGACACAGACACAGACACAGACACAGACACAGACACAGACACAGACACAGACACAGACATAGACATAGACATAGACATAGACATAAACAGACATAAACAGACACAGAATTGTTAAATTGACTTCACAGTAGGGTCTGGGTAGTCTAATAAGTGGCATCTGTAGGCAATAGAGCAGTGGTTCTCAACTTTGGGTCACGACACCACTGGGGATCAACCGACCCTTTGTAAGGGTCACATAAGACCATATATAGGTCAGATATTATGATTCATAACAGTAGCAAAAGTAGCCACGAAATCATTTGATGGCTACCACAATATCAGGAACTATCGCAGCACTAGGAAGGTTGAGAATCACTATGATAGAGGAAAAGAATCCAGTAGCTATTCAGTCTGAAGAGCTGGATCCCTCAGCAGCTAGCTCTCCCTGGAGACTGGAGGCTGACAGCAATGGAAGATGGCAAAGAAACAGTAGACTCAGGCCGCAAGCCACAGGGTTGTTCCTCAAAGCTCCTTATATCTGAGCAACCATTTTGAAAAAGGGTCTTCTCTCAGTTAAGCGTCTCTGGAAAAAGTCCTCCCAGAAATGTAAACAAGCAATTCTATTAGGTTGATTCTAAATCACATCTAGCTGCCCAGTAAGATCAACCATCACAGAAAGGGTAAGTTCATGAGATGCAGGAAGCCTTCAGGAGACCACCAGGAACCTCTCCCTTTCGCAAGATTCTAACCACTACTTTATTAAATGTCAACAAGTAGTTTGGGTGGGGCTTCCTGGGGTGCAGCAGCCAGTCAGCATCCCAGGGGATTCACAGTCGTGTAGATGACTGTGTGTCCTCTCTGCTCCTGTAAGACAGCCCAGTAAATTGACCTTCAATGGGTGAATAAACATTTTTGTACTCTCAGAAAAAGTCACATAACAAATACATGGGCTGAAAAAAAAATCCCTAATCAGAAATGGTCTGAAATTCAGATTTTCAGAGTATCACATCAGCACTCATAAAGTTATAGATTTGAGATTAAGGATATTCAACCTATATAAGTCTTTCTGGGATCTTCATTTGTTTTTATATTATATTATATTATATCATTTATTTATTTATTTGCTCTGAAGATTGAGGTAGCTGGATTGAGGTACTAGAGTACTAGGCACTGATCTTGTTTTGCATGTGTTGGACTCAGACCCGTAAAGTGCCCTGGACGGCACAGCTAGTGTATCTACTAACATCAGCAGACACAGGATATAGAGCCCATGGAAGCGACAGTGTCCTGCCTTCACCTGCCTCTGCTCAACATTTCATTTCTAAATGAAGTCAGTGACCCTGAGACTCGCCCCTCCCTTGTTCCCATTGTACCTAATTTACACACTGTAGTAGAGCAGCTCAGCATTAGGTTTCTCCTGCAGCTCTGTTCCTGACCCTTGTTTTGCACTGGCTGATTGGAAACATGGTAGCAATCAGTCCTTGAGGAGCCACCTATGGTCAACCTTGCCTAGGTTGTGCCCCTGCATAAGGCCATTAGCTGTAGGTGCCATAATGAGGATGTGGAGACAAGATGACTTATTCAAACCCCAAGTCTTGTCAGTGTGGTGACAGAAATTAATAGATTCCATGTTCATTAGCATACGTCTAGCTGGAAACTATTACTAGAGCCAGAACTTACAAGCTTCAGTGAACAAATTAATGAGAAACCTTGAACATTTCAGAGACAGACAACACAGTTAGTTTGAGCAGACAAACCTTTTGGTTAGAAATTACATCTTAAGCTGAGTAGGGTGGCGTACACCTGTATTTCCAGCTCTTGAGAGGTGGAGGCAGAAAGATCATCGGTTCAAGGCCAGCCTCTGCTATATAGAAAATCCAAGGCCAGCCCAGGCTCTCACAAAGGGTCTCATGAAATATTTATATGACAGTTACCATAATTGAATATGAACTAATTGATTGTATATATCTTGACGTTGGGTCTCACCCTGTGTATTAGTCAAGGTTCTCTAGAGAAAGAGAACTGATAGAATGAATATATATATATATATATATATATATATATATATATATGTATGTATATATATACATATATATAATTTATATATAAAGAAATTATATATACATATGATTTATTAGAGTGGATTACAGGCTGTGATCTGACATTTCCAACAATGACTGCCTCCCAAAGGAGGGCCTAAGAATATAGTAGTTGCTCAGTCTAAGAGGCTGGATGTCTCAGTTGGTCTTCAGTAGGTGCTGGAATCCTGAAGAAGTAGGTTCTAAAGGCAGTGAAGGAATGGACTTTCTAGCAAGGTGACGGCAAGCAGACATGAGGCAGAAACTTCCCTCTATCGTGCCCAGAAAATGTGCCCCAGATCAAAGATGGTCTAGCTACCTGAAATGATCCAATCAAGAAAAATCCCTCACAGGTGTACCCAGCAGCTTATGCTTTGCTTAATTCCAGACATAATCAACCTGATAAACAATAGCCATGACAGCCTGTGTCTTACTGCAAACAGATCTTTACTATCTTAAAAACTTGTTTTAGGAGCTTCCATTTTACAACTTAAAGACATCCATGTTCACTATGGGAAGCAAAATGCATGTTAAAGTTTGTTGAAGGAATTTGGTCCTGAACATTGTCGTCTCCAGTAGATAACAGCACACATTCACTTCCTGTAGACTATATTCTTCAGAGGTTGACATAAGATACCAATATTACTTGAAATACCACATAATGCTGGGCTCTGGGTCTAGCCAGAGAAGGGGTAGAAGCTCTGTGTTAAAAGCAAGAGCACATCTAAGCAAAATTCTAGACATCCCATTGTTTCAAGGCCAAGGAAAGAGTGCCCTCTACATTATGTTTCTAGTGAACAAGGGGGTGTGTTTAGGTCGAAAAGAAGTCATTCAAAGGGTAATTGGAGTGAGTGTGATAGATAGTTTTTGTTGCTGTGATAAAATAGTCTGACAACAGCAACTTAAGGGAGGAAAGATTGGTTTCTGCTCACAGTTCAAGGTACAGCCCATGGTGATGAGGATATCAGAGCAGCAAGATCTTCAGAATTCTGGTACCTTGTATCCACAGTCAGGAAGCAGAGGACTATAAATGCTGTCCTCTGCAGTTAATCTCAGTTAACCCATTCAAGACAATGTCCCACAGGCATGCTCCAGGCTACCCCAACCAAGATCCTCTACAGGCATGCCCAAAGGCTCATCCCCAAGACGATCCCTGACATCAAATTGACAATTGAGATTAACCATCACAATTCTGTACACAAAAATCCCTGGCCCAGAAGGTTACACCAAATGAGCATCAAATGCATACTCAACTCAATTATTCCAAAGACAGTCCATTGCTTTAGAGGTCAAGGTAGAAAAGGATCCTTTGGAAGGTCGTCTAATTCCATCCCACCCTAAAATTCCCTTTTGATTCTCAGTAGGGAAGTCCACTGCCTGAGCTATTCTGTGATGAGAGGTGCTGTAGTATGAATGTGGTTTGTTCATGTATGAGAAGCTTGGTTTGACAGGATAGCAATACAAAAAAGATCATAGAGCCTCTAAGATACTACTTAGTGGGAGGTGAGTGGGTTCTGACTGCCCCTTGAAGGAATGCATACAGGTCTGTGGCATGGGTTAAGATTCTCTGGTTCCTACAACAGTGGGTTAGTATAAAAGAGCAAGCCTCCTTCCTCCTTCCTCTCATTTCCTTTTTTACCAGGTTACCTCTCTCCTTGCACATATCTGCTTCCCCTATTTCTGTGTCATGTTTGGTTGCAGCCAGGGACCCATTACCAAACGTCAGTCTCATGCTCTACAGACTTCTCAACCACCACAACTTCCGAACTAAATAAGCCTTTCCTTTATAATTTACCTAGCCTCTCGTATTCTGTTTATAAAAATACAGAAAATAGACTCAGAAAAGAAACCTGTGGTCTCTCAAATCACCTTTCAGGGTCATTACATGAGTATGGATTAAGGCAGATTTTGTTTGCGCTACCCCCCAAAAATCCTTTCTTCCCCTTAAGTCATTGGTTTCCCTATGCCCTCCCCAATGTTTCATATCCATAGTGTGGACTCCAGTCTCTGTCTAGCTTCTACTTCAAAGAAAGACACACAATGGTGACTGTAAACAGCTGATCTTCTCCAGCCATCAGCTAATCCCCACATGAAGTCACACTCTTCACAAGATAGTCCAGCTTCGCTGAGTAAAGGAGATACCCCTTCCAGAGTAGTGTTGGTAGGGAATATTCCCTGCATCTCTTCCTGGCAGGTTGGCCAAGCCTTGGTGAGCTGGCATCATAGGTTTACGTCTTCTCCTGCCCGATCTGCTGCTCCATCCTTCTTTTCTCGGATGCTGACCTAAGAACCTTGCTCTGGAAACTCCATCTCAGTATCTGTTCTGCAGAGGCAAACAAGAACAGCTGTTTTGTATTTCGATTTTCTTCATGAGTTGACTGGCAAAAGACAAACCTATCCAAGCATCCAGGCATATGAAGGGCACTGACTGGAAGGTCACTAGACTGCACTTGTGGTCCTCGCTATTTAGCCCTTAGAGAAGGAATCATTCCATCAAACAAGACCTCCAGTGAAGCCACAAAGCAGAATAAAGTGGCTGCACAGAAGCATCTGTGGCAGGCCACAGGACCTGAAAAAAATGGAAATCAATGGAGCAGATAGACCCGTGGTTCTCAGCCCATACCTGCACCATAGTCTATCAGGGACATTTTCAAAATACAAGTATTGGGGCCACATGCTGCTGACTCAGTTTGGCCTTATAAGAGTCTTTCAGGTGACTTAGGAACCATTGAACCTTCCAGTTCTACATTCCTTCCATCTTCTATTGATCTCTAATTCCACAAGACTCCACAGGTAGCCTTTTGTTCAGGCATAGTGTAAACATTTAAAACAAGGGCCCTCACCAGCCACGGTTAGAGAACCAATCCTTGCTCCTGCACACACATAGAGATTTATTTTTAATTATTCATGTTCTCTCCCCAAAGGCAAGCAGATGAAATAGCAGGTGTGCTAACATCCCCTTGGCCTCCTTTCACCCCAAGATCAAAGGGCTTCTAACCTTCCTGGGTCGTACTTTTCTATTGCCAGATGTCCTCGGATCCAGGCCTGAGACTTGCCCAAAGTTAATTACTGAGGCCATCTAACTGTGGGAGATCCACATTAGACCAACCTGGGCTGCCCAGGGGCAAATTTTGCAAAAGTTGTCAATAGATGCCCCAGAGCTTTGCCTTTCTCCAAACTTTTATTTTAAAAAGTCATAGCTGAATGTGATGGTGTGCTTCCTTAAGCATAGCATCCTGGAAAGCTTAGACCAGAGAAGGACAAGTTGAAAGCCAGCCTGCACTGTTGCCTCAAAAACACACACACACACACACACACACACACACACACGCACACGCACACGCACATGCACACACACACACATACATATGCACATACATACGCACACCCTCACTGTCCACCCCCACCCCTGAAAAACTCCCTCACATCCTGTCAATGTGCCTAGCCTGCAGTCACTTATCTGACTCCCATCATCACACACTTGTTTGGGCTGTTCATAACTTTAGGTAAGTAGAATTCTACTGTGTACCTTGTTTTCTGTCCACTTCTTTTATTTCAAATTTGCTTTGGGGAAAGCCACATGTAGGAATAGTTCTTCTGGGTTCTTTTCCATGGACTGAATACGATACGAGTTATTCGTCCATACTACCACTGACAGACAGTTTGCTGTTTTAAGAAGAGATGCCATTATTAACGTATCTGCTATACACATACATACACACACACACATACACACACACACACACATACACACACACATACACACACACACACATACACACACACACACACACACACACACACACACACGCACACACTATTCTGAAATGCAGAAGAAAAAGCATTCTTAACAATCCCTGTTTGTTGTTGCTATTATATGTGGGGTGGGGTTGACTCACTCTGGCCAATGAGTAGTGGCATCTGCAATGGTTAACTTTTGTTGTTTATTTGGTTCGATTTGGAATCAGCTAAGAGACATGCCTCTGAGGGGATCTATAAGCATGTTTCCTGAAAGATATCACTGTGAGCTGAAGCTCTTCCCCGAGAAAGAATGGCACCACCCTCAAGCATTCCAGATAGGAAGAGATAGGAAGGAAAAGCTGTGGTCTGTGCCTTCCTGCCTTTGTTTCTTGCTGGCGAGTGCACCTACTCTATTGTTGTTGCTGTTGCTGCTGTCTTTCACTGGCATAAGAACCTATCTTCTTTGACCTTTCAACATGGACTGAAAGCTGGTGATACTCCAGGAAACCTCCAGGTCTCTAGTGCCAGGTTGGGACTACTGAGGCATTGAGCTCATGAACTGAGCCCCTATTGGATTCTCACCCTCTCCAGTGTGCAAAGAGCAAGTGCTGGACCACTCAGCAAATAGTGTGTAAGCCAAGTTAGTAAGTCTCCTTTGTAATAATCATCCCATCATTCTGTTCCACTAGAGAACCACACAGCAGTATCTCATTATGAGATGAGTGTGTGTGTGTGTGTGTGTGTGTCCACCAAGACAATGTGGTATTTGCATAGCACAGAGAAACAGATTAATTTTAAAAATGGTAACTCCTACAGTTAAGTGCCTATTTGATTTATGTTCATCATTTTGGGTCAAAAGCAATATTCATATGACAAAAAGTGAACTTAAGTCCCACCGTAAACCATATTCAAAATAAACTCCGGATACTGCATAGACTGTAGATTTCAGTGTGAAAAGTAAAATAATCTTTTAATAAAGTAAAAAAAAATAGTATTTTAATGACGTGGGGATGGAAATATTTCATAAACAGGACTTTAAAGGTACTGTAATAAGCGACCAAATGAAGTGCAATCACGTGCTACACAGTAACGTTTGACCAAAGAGTTTGTATGACATCATGATAAAGCCTAAGTGTCAAAGTGACTTGGGGTTTTGCTTCACCTGCTTTGCTCCCAAATAAACGCAGGGTGTTTCAATGCCCACTTTAGCCCATTTTAGCTCCTGAGTAAATGACACAGAGACCTGGTGTTTTTATTAACAAGCTGCAAGCACTAAGCTGGGCAGGTTCCCAGCAATTCTAATCTGACACATCTGCCTATTTCCCAGCCTTGTGGTCCTTAAACCTGCATCTGAGTCTTGCCCTGGCTCACTCTGGTCCATGTGTACCCTCATGGATGCTCCACCAGTGTGACCTCATGATAAATCCTCCTGGTCCCTCCACATGATCTCTTCACAACTTCTGCTCTTCCTTTCCCTTCTCCTCCCTTCTCTTCTATTCTCCCTTCTCCACCTTTCTTCTCCCTTCCCTCTCTCCCCTCTCTTCCTTGCAGGTCTCTTTGTCACTTCCTCACTGGGCTCAGATGCCTCTCCCCTATGTCCTCTCCTGCCCAGCCATAGGCTGATCAGCTCTTTATTATCCGATCAGAGATGGTGGGAAATGATTTTTATATAACATTGAGAACAGAGATGCTTTACCATTTCAACATCTGGACTACAAATAGATGCCTGGGCATAGAAATCAGCATTTAAATATACATTACACAAAACCCTCCCCCAACACATACACATGCAATAGGCCACACTCTCCAGGATGGTAAAAAACACCCTGCACAATCTGCACACAACAAAATCACAGGCATTTCTTAGAACATTTCCCGTCATTAAGCAACACATAGATGAACTCTAAAACTAAGAATTTCTTTCACCAAATGGTATCATTAAGACAGTGAAAGGGGAGCCACAAAAGACACCCCAACACACAACACTTAAGAAGACCCAAATCCACAAAGGTAATTTTAACTGATCCATATTATTTCATAGAATGTAGATATCTCAGTTCAGTTGTTTGCCTCCTAGCGATGACTGTTTATTCAAATCTAACTGTTCTCTGTCCAGAATGCAGCAGTGGATTCACTGAAACATCTTTGAGTCTTAGAAGATTACCAAGGAGTGGCTCCTGAGTCACTCTAGAAAGCAGAGTTTCAAACCACAAAGGCCAGTAGCAAGATACACCCCCATAAATGGTTCTCCTCTTACCTAGCAAATCTTACTCTGCAACTGTCCGTACTTCCTTTGCCTGCTAATGTTGGAAATCATCACACAACTATACCTCTCCAGCTCAAATCAGCATTTTAAGGACTTTTTATAAATGAGACCAAAAGGACCTAAATAAAATGTCCAGACAATAGAACACTAATATTCTTGTGTCTTAGATTCCTTAGGGAAGCTGTATGTATGGTATAACCAACTAATCAACATATTTTACATATTGATGATGGGTAAATATTATAGAGTCCTTTCAAATTCATTATTAACAAATAATGAATTTGTTAATTACAAAGCTTAAGTTTTGTATTATTGTACAGTGAGATCAGATTCCTCTGTGTTTTCAATTTTGGTTATTAATGATATTTTTCATATATATATACATATATATATATATGTTAAGCTAGCTTTCTGTTTGATAATTATAATTTTCTGAACCAAGCTGACTATTTCTTTACAGATTTAAAATCTCAAATCAGAATTTGAACATAATTACATTGCATAAGAATACATATGAGAGAGGACAGAGAGATAGATAAAGAGAGAGAGAGGCAGAGAAAGAGAATACTTCTTGCATATCTTCTTAAAGAAGACTAGTAAGCTAATTAATGGAAAGCAAGAACTGCATTCATATTCTGTCCAATCAATTCTAATGTGCTCTTCAGTGAAACTATCTACAGTGTCTAATTCCAGTTTTTCCCTCTATAAATGCAGAGACAACCAAATTCGTATGTTAGAAAGGAAGTTCCTGGTATATAGTGACTAGTCGATTAGTGACTTTTCTTGTTGCTGCAATAAAATACCAGACAAAAAGCAATACATTTAAGGAAGAGGTTGCTCTGGCTCTCCCTTGGTGGAGCCATGATACATCATGGTAGAAAAGCCTAGTGGCAAGAACACAGTCAACTGGTCACAAAACAGGAAACAGAGAGTGAACAGAAATCCCCTGGGCTATCACTGGGCTCACCTCGTAGAGAGCCACTTTCTCCACCAAGGCTCCACCCCTAAAGGTTCCACAGCTTTCTCAAATAGCACCTGAAGGCAAGAACCAAATGCTCAAAACATGAGCCTCTGGGGGACCTTTCACAGTTAAACCGCAGCAGTAGTGAATGGCACACAGCAGCACTCAGAATGTTCCTTCTTTCGCTCTTCAGTGATTTTTTTTTTCATGAATCAAATTTAATGAGTGTAAGAGATAGGGATAAATTTGTTCTCATATTGGGACATAAAAGAGGAAAAAAATCATGCCTAACAAGACATTTCACCTTCTAAGTTGTGTCTCTCATCTGAAGCTGGAGTGACACCGAGCACTGCAGCACACTGAGATTCCTAATTACTTGGTTCCCATCAGTAATTGGGCAAAGCTTCAGGCAGTAACTTGACAACGTGTGTCACATTTCTTTTGCCCCAGCGATCCCACTCCAGTAACTTAGGAACTAATCGAGAATGAAGAAGAATGAATGAGCGTGGGCGTTCTGAGAGCTTGTGCATTACATTAAAATACCAGGGACAACGGCAATGTTCATCAAGAGGTTGGCCAAACACATTGGGATCATCCGCACAGCAAAAGGACATCAGAAACGGCAATGTGGCTTCTTATTTACAGCTTTACAACGCATCACTAAAAGATTGTTGTGAACAACGCAGATTACAAGACTGTAATATTTTAAATGTAATATGCTATAGTTGACTTTAAAAACACATAAATCTCTATGTATGCCTATAATAGAGATATGTCTTGAGAATAAATACACACATGTTTATCTGCAGGTAGTAGGGTTAAGGACACTTTTCTCTTTGTTTTTTACAAATGTTTTCCCTGAAATTTTTAAGTAACATGCACGTGTTGTTTCTATAGTAAAAGAAATGGTAAAGCTACTTTACTTTTGAAAAAAAAAATTAATTGTTGCAAAAAAGAAATGATAGTTCTGGAAAATCCAACTCTGTAGATCCTGTTTACTCCTCTGACAAGAGAGATCTCACTCTGCTGTGTCTACCTCTAGGACAGAGTTTCTCAGCCTTGACAAGAGAGATCTCACTCTGCTGTGTCTATCTCTAGGACAGAGTTTCTCAGCCTTGGCACTGCTGCCATTTGGGCTAGGTAGCTCTTTGTAGAAGGAGATAGCTCCATGTATTTTAAGTGTTTAGCTGTATCCTGGTCTCTACTCATGTAAATACACCAATCCTTTCCCCTAGGTTATGACATGGAACCCTATCTCCAGGCACTGCCGTGCGAATGGCTATGCCTAATGGTGGTTCTGGTGTTGTCAAGGACACCAAAGCAAAACAGTCAGCTGATACCAGTAATAGCAAACGGAAAAGGCAAATACAAAATTAATGCCTCATCTTTCCATAGCAGAGTGATCATGGCAGAAATTAGATCCAGGAAAAGTCTTATCATGGCTTTCTTCTATCATACAATTGAACAAAATGTGTTTGGGGAAATTCTAGAAAACAAATGCCACAAAAGCCCACAAATACATCCTATCATTATTCAGAACTTGGGGAGCGGGGGTGTGCCAAGAACATGTCTCCTGGATTGTTAAAGCAGTGAATTGGGAAGATAATCTTTCTCGTGGTTGGTGGGCTCAAGGGGAAACAGGTCCAGCTGATAAAATGATAACGAGATTTAGTTGACAATTTTCTCTGAGTAAAATGTCGAGCTTGTAAATAATTTAAAAATAGCCTGTCATTCAATTGCACCGTGTCCTTTAAGAAATTTTAATCGATGCAAAACACATTTCTCAGACACTAGCTCTAACCCCTGTGAAAGCAGCTAGAGGGATAAACAGAAAAAAAAACAAACTTGTGACACCAGCAGACACCAGCAGACAGTGTGGCAGAAGGTGACTAGGGAAAGGAATGTGAACCTTAACCCCACAATCCAATATTATGACAATATTCTGCAACCTGGAATTAGAGGGTTGTGAGAGTACGTGGTGTGGAAACATGGGACTTGTTCAGCTCTTTCTCTCTCAAGGGCACTGAGAAGCTGAGGTCTCCATGGGCTCATTGGAGAAAATCAGCATGCATGTGAGCTCTGTGCAGTTTGCCTGCAAATGGACTCTTTGGCGTTTTTGCCCAATGTCCAGCATTACAGAGGAAGAGGAAAACAGGGTGAGGAAAGAGTATAACAAAAGGCAGGAGAGGATGAGAAGATGCAGGCAGACTGAACAAAACAGGAGAGCACAGCAGTTCCCTGAAATTAGGGTTCAGGGCTCCCCTGAGAAGGCAACGCTGTCTGTAAGACTTGTGGAGAACAGTCTGTGCTGACTCAACAGATACCACTAATCTGAGCCAATGCCCTTTCTACCTAGCATCCTGATCACACAAGGAAGATAGAGACAGGTCTAAAGTGATATGTGCAGTTTCTCACCTCCTCTGGGCCACTGCAGGGGTGGGGGATGGATGCAGGAACTTAGGCACCAAAGGTCTCTTTCATGCCTTCCAAACTCTGCATCACCAGTGTGGCATCATCTGACTCAGCTGAACTTTCTATCGAAGGAAGCCAATCACTGACCAGATCGCAGTGTCAGGAGACATTGCCAAGGGCAAGAGCCAGCCCTGTCCCTTCAGTTTGGCACCAGAGTAAAAAAGACTGGTCCCTGTTTGAATCTGGACTCTCTCTCTCTCTCTCTCTCTCTCTCTCTCTCTCTCTCTCTCTCTCTCTCTCTCTCTCTCTCTCTCTCTCTCTCTCTCTCTCTCTCTCTCTCTCTCTCTCACACACACACACACACACACACACACACACACACACTCTCCCCCCGCCCATTTTCAACATAGATTATGAAGACATCTAAATTGCCAGCATGGAATCTCTCTGGCTTGGGAAATGAACCAACACAATTAGAGAACATGGACATCCCCTGAGTACTTAACCAAATTTGGCTAGCTGTTTGTTTTTAATGAATTGATTATCACTGGTAATCACGAGGTATGCGCATTGATTCTTATCCCTTAAATCTCAGATGCCACATAATCTGCAAAGCTGTTAATCCTGATAGATTTAAAGATAATAGATAAGGATGCATTATTCATAAATGTTGCACAGCAGGATATTCACTACGAGATTGTTAATCTCTCAGTGTATCGTTTCCACAGTCATCTGTTATTAGTTTATTTAAACCAGATTGCCAGAAATATTTAGAATGATAATTTTTAACATCCACTCATATAACAAAATATCATTTCCTCCTTTCAGTCTAAGGCAACCATGGAGACTGCAGGAGTAAGTCCCTTCCCTTCCACTATGTGGCCTAGCTTACCCACAAACACACACACACACACACACACAAAGACATGTGTACACGTGGCTTGCCTCTAGAATTGACTGTCAAATGTTTTCCAGACTATCATTGTCCCAAGGTCAATTTGACGCAAGCTCTACCTTTTTTTTCCCTTCATAAAGGAAGATTTCCTTACTGTTAAGCATATTTAAATCCCTTTGCAGATATTGAACCAAATTTGCCCAGGCTTGAGCCTCCTGTGGCCTTTTACTCAGGGCTAAATATTAACAAATATCCATATCAGACTGTTTTTGATGAAACATTAAAGATTATTCCAGTTATATGACTTCTAGATTCTCTGTTTTCTGTATGAAAACCCCAAGGTTGTTCAAAGAGCCTCAGTGGCAGAAGGGAATGGGTTTGTAAATCGCTCCCGACGGACCTCCTGGGACTTAACAGCACAGGGCAAAGAAGTAGCTGATCTTGGCAAAAGAAGAAAGATAAATAATGTTAACCTCCAAATCAACTCCCCTTAAAATCGCCACTGTCAACTCTCTCCACTGGTTATGCTCCTGGGGGCAGGTTGCTATGGTATCTTGTCTCACCCAGAATCAAATAGCACTGCTCCTTCCAGCTGGGAAGAGGTTCTCAATCCTCCTCACACCATATCCCTTAGAGAGAGAGAGAGAGAGAGAGAGAGAGAGAGAGAGAGAGAGAGAGAGAGAGAGAGAGAGAGAGAGAGAGAGAGATTTTCTTTTATCTCCTCCCTTTTATCATCTGTGTATACTAAAGAACCTTAGTGCAGGGCAGCCAAAGATTATTGCTCCAAACTTGTTACTATCTTATTTTTAACTACTTTATTATTAAGCCAGTTACCACATCATCTTGGGAAGAATGGGATTGCGTGTTTCAGAAAGTGAACTGGCTGGCGGAGATGAGGGATCAGGCTAGAGTAGCATCAGTATGACATGAGTGGGAACCCAGGAACTTGGCAGTAAGGATGCTTGTCATTTTCCTGGAGCTCCTCAAAGAGCCCTGGGTCCTGAAGCTTCAGAAAAAGGATGGTCCTCCTTGGCTGGGACACTTAAGGCATGAATTATACCTCGTTGCATAGGGAACACACATCCAGAGTCTGAAAGGCTAACCTTTGCCAGACTCCATGCTAAACTGTATCATCTTACTGAGACTTCAGATCAGCCCCTCAGGATGGGTGATGTCAGCTCCCCTTAAAAGGGAGAAAGCGGTACTATCCACCCTGCTTTTCTGGGAAGAAGCCCCTTAGAGGTGCCTGGTCCTGATGGGCTAACATGGTGGCAATGTAAACACAGAGCAACCACAGTCATATCCTGAGGCTGACCATTGGTTCTATTTACTTGTGCATTGAGATTGATTTGGGTCTATGCCCTAAGAAACTCTGGGCAATTCAACTTCCAATCCAAATAGAATTGCCTGGACTATAGGGAAATCCTAGGGAGAAAGCACATGGCATGCTCTACAAAGTCCTTCTTCCAGCACCCCACACATAGTTTTGTGAGGCCAAGCAGAACCATGACTCAGCTCTGTGTACTAACTACATCCTTTCACACTGCACAGGAGCAACACCATTCAACTTCTCTCTTCTGTCACTGTTACTGGTTAAAAATAAGAAAATCTTAAATATTGAGTCCATAGTCACACACAAAATCATGTGTACCTCATCAAATAGCAAATTTTGTTATGTTTTTTTTTAATACATAAAGCTTTTCCGTTGTGCCTAGGTTATAACAATGTTTAATAAATACATTTTAAAAAAAACAGTCTTTGTTCTAAAAGAGTTCCTACTCTAAAGTAAATGAATGAAATGTACATAAAAAATCTTCTGCTACAAACTGAATGAAGCTCCTACACAGAACAAGCTAGGACTAGCACAATTCAGACTCGCTTGACTGCAACAAAACCTACAGTGCTTTACTCCTATAAAGAGCTTTGTAATAGCATTATTATGCCTGCATTTCCTAAGGTGGTAAAGGAGCGGTGTCATCTCTATTTCCAGACTTAGATCAGCCCAGAGACTTGTGCAAAGGCCACAATTGGTGACAAAGAGAGCACAGGACTCTGCTAAGAAAATGCAAGTCATCAGGATTGTGGTGCCCAGACTGTTCAGCCCAATCATTGGTCATTAATATTGACAAAAATGTGTGTTTACCAGTGGCCTTTACTGTTGACTCCATATGGGCTCAGGTAGGACAAGCTTAGGTAGGTATGTGTACCATTGCTCTTCTGACCACGCTTTTACTTTCTTTAGGAGGTGAGCAGCAAGGACAGGTGAATCTAGCTGGGCTGCTTCAAGAAATCAGAAAGACCAATGAGAACACAGGATGGCCTCCTGGAGCGGAGGAATCTATTTCCCCTCTGCCACAATCTCTCCTCACTAAATTACCCTGCTATGCGCATGTGGCACAACACAAAAGCGTTTTCCATAAATTCGACTTTAAAGGGGATAATACTCGATGTTAAATCGTTAAGTTAAATCATTCTTTACAAGGCACTTTTACAGTTTCAAAGCATTTTCCCAACTATAACTGCATAGGAAATTAATTACTGCATTAGTAGTTCCTCCGTGACTCATGTAAACAAGGCTCTTACTCAAAACAAACACTCCCGGGCTCCAATGTGTGCTCACACATTTGAAAACATTAGAAAGGACTTGTAATTGCAGAGGAATTGGTTCCTGCTAACTTTGTGGCTTGTCTCATTCTATCCTGGAAAGAGTTACAGCTCATTCTCCACTGGCACACATGGTATACCTTACTTGCCTGTGTGGTGCTAGCTAAGGTACCACTGAGGACCTGTTAGAAGTGCAACTGGGCCAGGGACACTAAGTTATCAATCTAGTAAAATCAGTTTTAATATTTTAAATTGTACATGATACATTATGTATATTAAATTGTATTTAAATTCTATATAATAAATAACTATATTAATATATGATACAAGCTATAATGTATTGTATATTAAACATATTAACATAAGACAGCAGCATGCTGTTATATATTAATATATATTACACATATATATAATGAAGAAGGCAAATGTGCTATGCTTCATCTTCTTAATATGTTTTTAAATTGAAATATATTTACGTCACTTTGCTCCTTTTTTATCTCTTCAGCCTCTCCCAGCTAACCTACCCTGACCCCTCCCTCTTTCAAATCAATAGCCTCTTTTCCTTTGATTATTATTGTTTTGAACCTGTGTGTGTTTGTCCATAAATATATATAATTTTCAAAAATCTGAGCTCCCTCGTGGTCCGTAAGCACAACAAAAGTTGACTATGTTATACCTGCTCATCCTAGTTCCAAAAATATATTTCCCTTTGTAAACAAATAGTTCACCTAAAAATTGATGTGACTTGAAGACAATGCCTTCATGGAGATGGCTCCTAGTAAATGCTTGTATTGCTCCCATGCTTAAGAATGGCAAATGCTAACTCTATATGAATGATGGAAATTGGTTTCTTATATGATTTAAATTTCTTCCCAAAACATATATTTAATGTCCACCTGAAAGTTGTAATATACTAAAACATCAATGTTTACAAAGCAAGGTTTCATAAGAAACATAATTGGTTGGGTAGACTCAAGTATTGTCATTGAGATAAAAAGTGTATTAGAAATTAGAATAATTGAAACCAGACCTGAGCCCCAGGGCAAGTGTTTTATGGTCTCTGGACCAGTGCAGAGAATAAAGCCACATATATGTCCATATATTTGTGTGACACTGGGGAATAGACCAGTTAGAGACACATCAAAAGAAGGCTAAAACTCCAAAGCAAAAGCCTCCTAAATATCCATTAACAGAAAATTAAACTATGTACAGTGGAGTATCAGCAACAAACCCTGGACTGTTATTATCCTTGCAGCACAGATGAATGTCACGGCCACAATACTGAACAAAAGACGCTTCTGTGTGGTTGTAAAGAAGACAAACTATGTCTATGATGTCAGAGCTTAGGATAGTAGCAACCGGTGGGGGGGGAAAGCAGCGAATAAAAGGGGGTCCAGGGAGCCTACAGACCCTAATATCTTCCAGTCTTCCATCTTTTCATACAGATAAAATAAGACTACTATCTGGTTTTCACTCTCTAAAAGTTGTTCTAGCTATACACTATGTTATATGCACTTTCTTATAAAAGTTAACACTTCAATTAAACCTGAGTTAAAAATAGATAAAAATATCCTCGGTATTACACATAGTTCAAGGTGTCTTTCACACCCTCTGCAGGGAAGCAGGAGCCTCCATGTCCTTTGGCGCTAGCATCAGTGAGCACTTACCTTTCTAGGAAGAATCCTCATTGTCTCAGACAGTTGTGGTGAGCAAAACCTGGCTCTTTAAGAAAAACAGGGGTGGGGGTTGCTTGTAACCTCTCTGGACCCCTTATGTGCTTTCCTACAGGTCTGTCACAAAGCAATCAAGCAGACTGGGATTCCAGAGGGGCTGTCCATGGTTCTAGCCAGATGAACCACTTGCCAAAAAAAGTGAACTGCCTCACTGCCTAGAAGAAAATGGTTCTGATTTCAACAGTGAAATGTGGTAAAGAACAGATGCATTCCGTGATCTGCTTGTGAGCATCCTCATAGGAGAGTGAGTACTACAAAAGTGATTTCACAGAGTTAAGAAAGGGAAACCTTCATTTGATCTGAACTTTCTTCAAGAAATGCAGCCAAGGCCACACAGCTTGGCATGGTGGCCTTGAGGTACACAAAGTTCGGCCACTGTCACGGTGGTATTGCTCCGTTGAACTCCTGAAGCATCTCTGTAAGCAAGACAGGGGAGCACACCTATGGGAGACAGAGCCTTCTGCTGAACCAGATGGAACAGTAGGAGACATGAACATTACCCCAACTCTGGCTCCCCGTTCCTTATGTTAATTATCTTAGAAAAGTACGTCTTGCAGATATACTCTAAGCAAAGGGTTCATAGCATCTTCCCCAAGAGGAAGTAAGGCGAGTTGATGGCTGTGAAGGAAATTCAGGATTCTCTTGCCTCTCTGGGCATCTGTCCCATTGATAAGCATCATCATCAAACCTGGTTGTTCACTACAGTCCCAACCCTGGGTCTAGGAAGAGCATGGTGAGCTATCCTTGTCAGTTCTCCTAAGCTATCACTTACTTGTGACATCATCCTCAGCCAGCCATTTAACTGACCTGGGCTGCAAAGGGTTTGCCAACTGAAATTTTCCTTATCACTCTTCAAACTCAGAGGGGCAGAATAAAGACTGACCGCATATAGCTGTCAGAAGCTTAGGTGACTGAACATGAAGGGCAGCTCTGTCTTCTGGGGCCTTTTTATTTTTCCATCTCCATGGATAAGCCCTCCTAGCTCATAGCCTCTGCCACTGGTGGGCTGGGCATATACATCTCCAGAGTCAAGGAGATGGTGGGTAGCTCCCTACACAGCCTGTCAGTTTGAATTAGTGTCCCCACTAATTGCCCCCTAGGTTCCCTCCAGGGTTTCTGACGTTTTCCTTGTTTTTGGTTTTGGTTTTGTTTTGCTTTGTTTTGTTGGGTTTTTTTTTTTAACCTTCTGCTCTTTTCCTTTTCTTCAATTTGAGAATATGCTTTAAGAATTCCCTTAATAAATCCAGACTTTGAGGATGTGATCAACGCTCATTAAATGATAAATGATAGAGATAAATGTTGTTTTTGTGTTTCTATTGTTTGGAGGTTGAGGAAAGAGCAGGTAGGGCCTCTGACAACCTAGGAGAAGATACTTCATACATCTTCAAGTCTGAAGCTCCCAGGAGCTATAGCTCACCAAGGACCAATGGCAGATAAAGAGAAAGCAACACTGAGATAACAAGCCAAAACAAGGCAAAGGTGAAATTTGACTTCACCCCAAGGGGCAATTGCCTTCACACTGTAGGGAGCACATCTGGGGTGACAGAGAGCCACTTCTACAGGCCAGGCCCTTCAAACACTCTGAGCAAGGCCAACTTGGTGTTGAGAAAATGAGAGTTCCTTTTAGTCAAGCATGTAATCATATATTTCCAGATGAGAGGCCCCCACACAAAAATGATTAAAGCTTTGGGAAATTGGAACTATAGAGATGGCGTAATGGAACTGGCCTTCCATGTCCTCAAAAAAAAAAAAAAAAGACTGGTAAGGGTAGAAAGCCTGCAACCACCCCTCGAGTGAAGGAATACAGGCAGCCCAAGAGCTTGAGAGCCAACTTCATGCAAAAGCAAGGTCATTAAAGAACATCAAACGTAGACTACATGTTTTTTGTTTGTTTGTTTGTTGTTTGTTATCATAATTATAACCAAGTATCTGACCAGAAGCAATTTAAGAGATGAAAAATTTATTTTAGCTCACGGTTTTTGGGGTATAGTCCCATGACAATGTGAGGAAGACACAGCAGTGAGAGCTTACGACTGTGATGGTGAGAACTTTCTCTCATCAAGGTGGAACAGGGAGCAGAAAAAGGGTCATGCCGAGTGAGTCCTACTGCCTTCTCCCTTTCCCTTTTGTATTGCAGCCAGGACTCTAGCCCCCTGGGATGGTCCCATCCATACCTGGGATGAATCTCAATTTCTCTATTAAACTGCTCTAGGAACACTCTTTCTCCCTTTCACACCCAGAGATATGTCTCCAAGGTTATTGAAACACCAGTGGCCTTCCCAGTGAATACTAAGTACCACACTTGGTATTTAAACAAGATCTTCAAATCTTTGAGTTGGTAAGCCCCATCTCAGAACCATGTCCAGTATGAAAAAGGTCTTAAATTTGTCTGGAAACTTTAAAACTCGGTTACCCTTCCTTTCTGGGTTGGCATGATTGGCAGTACAGAAGGACTCCAGTGGGTGATTTCAAGATTGTAGCTTATGGCCTTGAGCACCAATCAAGTCAGAAAGATGACAACAGCATGATGAGAATTAGCAGCAGTCAGCCCAGCTTCCTCAGCGAGCATCTAGATGCTCTCATAGGCCTACATCATCTTCCCAAAGAACAGGTCAGCCTTGAGTCAATCCACTCCATATAATAAGTGACCTTCCTGTTTCCATAAATGAGATCACCTTTGTACAGTCACCCAAGAGTGACACTTCAGAGGTATCTCAAGCGCATCTGCCTCCACTGCTTCTCTGGCAGTCTGCAACCTGACATTCAGCCTTCCTTATCAGTTTTCTCCCTCCCATTCCCAGAGGGGGTGCGGTGGGGGGGTAATCCTAGTTCGTGCCATCATTAACATACATCAGTGTCAAAACAAAACAAAGCAAAACAACAACAACAACAACCACCACAACAAAAATCTAATAAGACTCAAACTCTCATGCTCTTGGTTCAAGGTCATTTTTAACAGGCTTTCTTTCTCTGCATGGGGGTTTTATTCTCTGAAGTATTGGAAATCTTCTACCAATTGAATCCACTAGTTCAGGTTATTTATTTACTTATCCAACAACACATGACAAGAATAGTCCCTCTTTTCACTGATCTACTCTACTTACCAAAAAGTCTTTTTATTATTTATTTATTTTATGTATATGAGCACATGGTTTTGAGCCACCATGTGGTTGCTGGAATTTGAACTCAGGACCTTTGGAAGAACAGTCAGGGCTCTTAACCACTGAGCCATCTTCTCCAGCCCTACCAAAAAGTATTAAGTAAGTTTATCAGTACAAAAAGGATAAATAAAATATGATGTCTTTGTATAGTGAATAATAGAACAGCAATGAAAAGAACCAGCTAGGGTTATAAAGATCAGCCTAGATAGCATATAAAGATGAGTGCTTAGAACTAGACATGAAAGTATATGCTGTGTGGTTTGTTTACATGAAATTTAAGAATAGGCTACAATGTGATAGATGTGAAAATTACAGTGATTTAGGGAATAATAATAACTGCATATTGGGGGGATATTGGAATTGTTCTTTAGTTTAATCTAGACACATTTAAATGTGTGTTAAGGCTTGCATACTTTACAGTATACACAACTGTATATAAGTTATAATCTGGGCTTCCACAAGGAGAGGGGGAGGAAGTGAGGAGAAAGAGAAGGAAAAGGGGAGGAAGCAAAAATGTTGAACAATTCACAGCATATCTTATGGGTCCAAGTTTCTTGGCATGCCTTTGAAGGCCTTCCACAATCTATCAATAACCCAATCTTATAAATGAAAGTCCAGTCACTTCTCCAACCAGACGTGTGTCCACTCACTTGTGTGTGATTTCGCTGAACAGAATTTACGGTTTCTTATTTTCTTCTTCCTCTACAGTCAGACCTTAGCTACCTTGAATTTAATTCTCTCTGCATTCACACTTTCATCATACTGGAATGTCCAACCTTGTTCCTAGGGATCTCTTTTCTTGATCATTGTGAATTGATAAGAGATGTCAAAGTCTTAAGTCCTAACATGCCATCTGGAAGGTCTTTGAGAATGTCATTGGTTAATTGGGGTGTCACTGAATCTATGTTGGGTAGGCCCTAAACTTAATGAAAGCTCTTAAATGTCTTAAAAAAAAAGATTCACAAACACGTGGACAGAAAAATTTCATGTAAAGATGAATACAGAGATTGGACCAATGTCTCCAAGCCAGGGAACACCAAGGCAAAACCAAACCATTAGAAGTTAGGGGAGAAAGATGAGTGGAGATTCCCCTTGAAGCCAAATAGTGAAAGCAGTAAAGTCTCCATTTTAGATTTCTAGGCTCTAGAGCTGTAAAAGAAGACATTTCTTTTTTCTAAACTGTCTAGTTAACAGTAGTTTACTACAATAGCCCTGGGAAAATAATATATTAAGCTTACCCATAATAACCTCATAATTCTTGGCTTCTAATTCCTATATTCTAAACAGAGCTCTTGGTGCTTGTAGTGGCCAGCCTCTTACATTGTCCACACTAATCCTGAGCACATAGATAGGATGTCCTTGTAAAGTCTCCTTCCATATCTCCAGGACTGGCCTACATCACAAATAGTATACTATGAAAGTGATGCATTATTTCTAAGCGCAGGTATTAAGGGACATTGTAGATTTTGTCTTGCTGCCTCATGGAAATCAGTGTCCTGTCCCTGTCACACTCAGGAGGTCCTACGATGTTCACCTACCAACAGTTATCATAAACATACCATCTATCAGATATGGCAGCACACACCTGTAATCAGCACTTGGTAACCTTTGAGATAGGGAGATCACAAGTTCAAAGTCAACCTAGGCTACAGACTGAGGCCCTGTCTTGAAAAAACAAAAATTAATTAACTAGTTAATTAATATAAATCAAACTCACCATTTGTGTAAGTGGGCTTAATGCAGCCCAGCCAAAGCTGTTGATAACTGTAATCCTGGCTACAATTTTGCTTCTTCAGCCTTTTAAGGTCTTAAACTAGTCTTGGACTCCAATGAACAAAAATTCTATGAGATTGTGAAGATCTGTTCTAAAATACTACATCATGGGTTATTTTTTATAGCAGTGTATAAGGATAGAACTCCTATCAAGCCATCTTATTTTTTCTTTGTAAGTTCTTGACTACTCAACTAGATTTTTAAACTCTATCATTTTAATTTAAAGTTGAGGAACATTTGTATACACATCCTTATGCACCATGCCTTCTGAATGCCTGTGAATGAACAGATATGGACAGTAAAGCTGGCAAGACAAACTTGTAGAATACTGTGGAGAACTGACAAGCACTCCTCTTATTTAAGGACCATTCATGAACTCTTCTCTCACAGTGAAATGCCCTCAGAAGGCTGAATCTGAAACTATTTTGAAGCCTTCCTTCTTCCTCTCCCACCCCCTTCCCTGCCTCTCTGGTGTTGTTGGCTTCTGAAATGTAGGTCACCTCCAGTGGCATGACCTAATTAGGAGATGTAATTTAACAGGGGGGAAAAATAATAAAAGAAATCCTTTGGGATGGCAGGTTTGAAACAAAGAAAAGTGGTTCTTCCTTTTTTTTTTTTTTTTTTTTTTTTTTTTTTTTTTTTTTTTTTTTTTTTTTTTTTGATTTTTGGCAATAGCTTCCTGACTTGAGATACCTTCATCCAAGCCCCAGGCTACACGATTTTCAAAGCACAAAGCAAAAAGGTAGAAGTGTGTTCAGAGCATCTGGAAATGATGAATTTATAATGACCACATTATATGTGGGAAGAGCAGCCTTTACCTCACTAAAGAGGCTCAGTGGGGCTGCTTCTTGGCAGCACAGCAGTGGGACTTTGGAGAAAACACTATTGCTGATGGAAAGCATCACACACTCTAGAGACCTGAAGAGACCTTCCGGCTCCTCTAATCCAAGCCCTCAGGAAGTACCATGACACCTGTTGTATTTGAAGCACAATAAATGTCCTTATGCAATGCATATAAACAATAGAGGTGTCCCATTCCCCCCCCAACACCTCCTTCCCATGTGTGGCACTCTTATTTTTAAGAAGAGAAAATAAGTAAACAAGCTAAACAAATTTTAAAGGTTCACTACAAAATTAAGTTCCAGGGGATGTCATTGGACCAAGTTGGACTCTGTCCAGCTCCCTTGCCTCTTCCTCTCAGGGACATAATGCTTGGTTCCTGTAAAATGTGCTTAAGTGCTTTCTGAATCACCGTAGAAACACTTCACTACACTGATCATAATTGAATACATTATTAATTCTTTCTTTGAAACCTGATATCCCATGTTTATCATTAGGCAGCCAACGAAACTCAAAAGCATAGAGTATGCACAACTTAGTGGCTGACATTTATCAAGGAGAAAACTATTACACTATTCTACAGAGATATAGAAAGTCAAGGCAACTCACCTAACAATCAAATAACTAACGAGAAATGTTCTAGTTTGTTTTTTATTGCTTAGATAAACATCATGACCAAAAGTAACTTGGAGATAAAAAGATTTATTTGCTATAAATGTCCAAAACAGACTATCTTTCAAGGAAGTCAAAGCAGAAACTGTGGGAAAAGCAGAGGCAGGAACTATGGAGGGGTGCTGCTTACTGGCTTGCTCCTCATGGCTTGCTCAGCCTTCTTTCTTATACAACCTAGGACTACCCACCCAGGGGTGCCACTCTGCCACATCAATCATAAAATATGCCCACAGGCCAACTTGATGGAGGTAATTTCTCAATTGAAGTTGCTTTGGGGGGGGGGGATATGTCTAGGTGTGTGTTAAGTTGACAAAAACTAACCAGAAAAGTAAAAGCAAGAAGTAAATTCAAGTAATCTGACTACAGAAATGGTACTCTTCACTTCCCTGCATGACCTTAAATGAATTATAAATCTTTAGTTCCAATCCTCAAGATCAGTGGGCATTTAAATACATTGTAGACAGCAGATCCATTTCTCAGCATCAGGGGGAGAGCCCTGACCATATTTTATCTTCTTTTCATTTCATTATTCCCACAGGAGATGCCATGCTTCTGCATGAACCAGCGGTTTAACTACTGGTGAGAGTACCACTCCCCAAGGAGGGACAAGACATCAGAATTTACTACCATTTCCCAAGTATCCTGGCTCTGATAAGTACAATCATGAGGTGGGGGAGGTGGGGTTTCTTGTCTCCTGTTCAGTAAGCATTAGTATGAACAAAAGATGGTGCTGCTCAGAATAATGAGACTCCACCACACACATCTTGACTTACAAAGCCTGTGGTCATGTCAACAGAGTCAAACTGAGGAGAAATGCGGCTGCCACTCTCCCAGTCCACTGAGCACACAGTCTCTTAAGGTAAGGATGTCACTCACAGAGAAATGCACCTTTGTGGCTGCCCAGAGCATCAGAACTGTGAGCCCCCAGGTCTCACCAGGGCAAGGAATGGGCCATGAAACATAGAACTCCAAGTCCCTCCCCAAAGAAACTCATTTCAGTTACCATAGGCTTTGTCGGAGGTCAAGTTTGAAAGTGTTCACATGAACAGTTTGGAGAATGACAGTCATAGGAGATACAAATCAACCTGTAAAGAATTGAAGGGAAAAAAGATCTTTCTTCCTACCCCCCACCCCTGAGGTAACAAACAAATTGCAAACACCTATTTCCAAAACCTTCCCTTCCAAGGAGTCTAAATCTATCGTATTCGTCTGTGAAGCAATTTATGCTCAGGGCATTGCTGAAAGCACCAGAGCATTTGGCTGGCAATTAATTGTGTTTAACAGATGACTGTGGTCAAGGAAAGATAAACAATCAAAAAGGCCCAGTGAAAACTAGTCATCCCAGGGTGATACCAAGCAATGCATCCTTGAGCAGTTGCAAAGGCAATGGCTCAGAGGGAGAAGGCTAAGACATAGCAGAATAGAATTCACTAAAATGACCCAGAAAAATGACTAAGGGAGGAAAAAAAAAGCTAACAATAATGGCAGTTCCTCAAGAGATGAGTGTTCAGAGTACTTCAACATAGTATCTAGAATGGACAGTTTCTCACAGAAAGAAAAAGATATGTATAAAGTCACAGAAAAATATGTCCTGGAAAATACACAGTAAAATTGACTATGAGTCCAAATATCATATTTAATGGACACAGATTTTCTAGTAGCAATTATCATTGTGCTGGAAATACCAAATGAAACCGTTGTTAAAATAACCATGGTGTGAGGAATGACAATTTCGCATCCAACAGAGAACCCTCCTTTGCACATGTGTATGTTTTTAAACCAAAATGAAATTCTAACTGTAGTAAAAATTACTGGAAGATTAATGGAAGACTTGAACTGACAGAAACAAATGAATATCAAACCTATGTGATTGATAGAATTTATACAATCTAAAGAAATAGAGCCTCCAAGAAACATAGAAAATCATACTATTACACTGAGGGTAGTAGTTCTCAACTTCTGGGTCGCAACCCCTTGAATGTGGCTTTCACAGGAGTCTTATAAAACCACAAGGAAATACAGATATTTGCATCATTATTCATAACTAGCAAAATTACAGTTATGAAGTAGCAATGAAAATAATGTTATGGTTGGGGGTTACCAGAACATGAGGAACTGTATTAAAGGGTCGCTGCATTAAGAAGGTTGAGAACCACTGTTCTAAGGGCATCAATATATCCTAGTAAAGGTTCAGAAGAAGAAAAAAGTGAAGCAACAGGAAAAAAACTATCTGAAAAATGATGGCTGAAAACACTGATCTATATATATCCAGAAATGCCAGTGAACCTCAAGGAGAACAAGCACAGAGACACCCACACACCTAGTAAAACTATCAAAAGCTAAAGAGAAAACCCCAACAAAATTAAACAAGTATCCTCAACAATGGAGGCCAGGAGACAGGCAGATATTAGAGTATCAAAACCACCAGGACTCCAAGATGGCTTTCAAAACTGAAGGCAAAAGAAATATTTGCTGAGTGAGTTTGTTTCTAGCCATCGTTCTTTCAAGTATTACTTGTAGCACTAAAGGAAGTTTTTCATCAAGTAAGCAAAGACAAATCCATACTAGGAGATAGACAGTGGTGAAAGTAATTATACAATTATTAAAAAAACATTATAAATACACCCTTCTTTCCTCTCTTAGTTGATTTAAAGCACACTTGTGTAAGACACTATGTAGATAATATATTATGGAACCTATAATATAAAGAAAAGTGGTGTATTTATCAATAATAACACAAAGGAGGTGGAGTAGGCAAAATACAAGCTTACCGAGCCAAGAAAAATCACTCCAGATGGTAAGTGGAATGTACAGAAACAAGTGAAGAGAAGCAGAAATGATAAAGGAGAACAACCACAAGTATTGCTCAGTGATAGCTCTGCTTGCCCTCCCTGTCCCCACAGCTTATTTAGAAGACATAGGGTTACATGAAATAATAGCATCAACAGCATATTACTAGGTTTATTTGTAATACTCATGAACAAAATGTATAACATAATAACACTCCCCAACACAAGAAAAGGAAACATAGTCATACAGGAATATTTCTATATTTCACTGGGATAAACAGTATATATCTGAAATCCTGCTGAGTTAAGATGCAGATGATCCCAAAAGAAACTCCTAAGAAAATAACTTCTGAAATGGATATTAATCAAGGAAGCTGACGATATCATACATTCATCAAAGTCAGTAGGATTGTACATACAGAGATTGCTGATCCAAACTATAGATTTTTGTTAATGATCAATACTAAATCACAAATTATAACCCATGTACCCCAGTAAAGCAAACTATTAATGGAAAATATGGTAGCAAGAGATAGACTATAGAGGAGCTCATCTTTAGATTTCTGAACAACCTTTCCATAAAAGCAAAACTTATCAGGGTTTCTCTATGTATCCCTGGCTGTCCTGGAACTCACTCTGTAGACCAGGTTGGCCTCGAACTCAGAAATCTACTTGTCTCTGCCTTTTAAGTGCTAGGATTAAAGGCATGCACCACCACTGCCCAGCCAAAACTTATCTTAAAAAAAAAAAATAGAGTTAATGAGAATAAAAGAACTTCAAGTCCTTAACTAGTGATTTATTTAAATCACTAAAGAAATTAAAATAAGAAATTAGGAAAGGTTCACTTAATGTTTAAAATGAAAGAAAGATGGAAAGAACAGAAGGAAGGGAGGGAGGGAAAGAGAGAGGGAGGAGAGAAGAAAGGAGGAAGGAAGGAAGGAAGGAAGGAAGGAAGGAAGGGGAAGGAAGGAAGGAGGGGAGAGGGAGGGATCAGGGGATTGTTTTATTTTATTTTATTTTTGGAGGGGAACTTGGAAAAGGAGATATTGTAAATAAAGAAAATATCTAATAAAAAGAAAGGAAGGAAGGAAGAAAGAAAGAAAAAAAGAAAGCAGAAAAGGACAGCACAGAGAACAGAAAATAAGGGCTGAAGAAATGACCCAACAATTCACACTATAAAGGACCCAAATTTGGTTCCTACACTTACATCTGGCAGCCCCCAAGAACCTGTAACTCCAACTTGTAGGGGTAATTCTGATTTTAAGGTCCTGTTCCCAATTGGTTCTTGATCTATCATTAGAGCCGCCTAGGGCCAATTACTGGGAAGAAAGAAAGTGACAAGACTTCCAGGTTCCCAGAGGGGAGGAGAGAAGATTCAGGAAAAGAGAAAGTAGTTTTCATCATGTTTTAGAGGGAGAAAGAGTGACCAGCCATGAGAGATCTCAGGTGGAGTGACCGTTTACTGCTTCTCTAAGTGGGAGGTTTGGATGTTGACCTGGGACTAAAGGTAACTGAGTAACTAATGTTGAGGGCAGAATTAGGGTGCTGATCTAAGAGTATTGGGAGGGCATGCTGGCTATTATAGATTAGAAGTGCCAGCAATTGAGCCAAGAAGGCAGGTTGAAATTAAGCAATGTGTGTGTCTGTTTTTCATCTTCGGATCCAATATTCTCTGGGTGGAGGCTGGTAGCTCAGTCTGCCCACAGCTTAAAGTTAGGTAGCAAAAACTACATGCTACACCAACTCTGGAGGATCCAATACCACTGCACTAATGTGTGTGTGTGCATGTGGCTAAAATAAAAGCACAAAGTACAACTGTGTGCTCTATAGAAGACATACCTTAAATCAAAATATTAAATTATATTGAAAGACAAAAGGCAAAAAAAAAAAAAAATCATACAACAGCAACCACAAGAAAGCTGCGGTATCAGTGCTTGTTTAAGACAAATCATTTTATAGCAAAAAACATTTCTAGAAACAGAGGAGGACATCTTGTAATGATGAAAGGATCCAGAGGCCAGGGAAAATGGCTCAGTGGGGAACTAAATTGTGCTCTGCAAACATAGGGAAGTGCGTTTGGATCGCCACCACCCCACCCTGCCCCCAAAGCACACAAAAACCCTGGTAGGGCAGTAAGCTTGTAACCCCAGCAGGGGGGAGGAAGCTGAGACAAGGGGGTCCCTGGAACTTCCTGGCAAACCAGTGTCTCCCAAAACAGAAAGCTCTAGGTTCAGAGAGAGATCTTGTCCAGACTGACAAACAGATAGATAAATAGATGATTAATGGAGATAGATAGATGATAGATAGATAGATAGATAGATAGATAGATAGATAGATAGATAGTAAACAAATGACGTGAAAGTGGTAGCAGAAGACACCCAAGATCAACCTCTGGCCTCTACATTGATATGCACAGGGGAAAGCATGTGCGGGCACACATGCACAAACACACACTTGTTCTTTTCTTTTTAATTAAAAAAAAAAAAAGAGCTTTTTCTGCTGTTTGAAGCTGCTGAGAAAGCATCGCTGAAGGCTCTCATAAGCCTGCCATCATGTCTAATCCAGAGTCTCCCAAGGAGCTGGAACAGCTATGGAAGCTCTTCATCGGAGGGCTGAGCTTCGAAACAACCGACGAGAGTCTGAGGAGCCATTTTGAGCAATGGGGAACACTAACCGACTGTGTGGTAATGAGAGATCCAAACACCAAGAGATCCAGGGGCTTTGGGTTCTACACATACACCGCTGTGGAAGAAGTGGATACTGTCATGAATGCAAGACCACACAAAGTGGATGGAAGAGTTGTGGTACCTAAGAGAGCTGTGTCAAGGGAAGATTCTCAGAGACCGGGTTCCCACTTAACTGTGAAAAAGATTTGGTGGTATTAAAGAAGACATTGAAGAACATCACCTAAGAGATTATTTTGAGCTGTCTGGGAAGATTGAAGTGATAGAAACTACGACTGACAGAGGCAGTGGAAAAAAAGAGGGGCTTTGCTTTTGTCACCTTTGATGACCATGACTCTGTGGAAAAGATTGTTATTCAGAAATACCATAATGTGAATGGCCACAACTGTGAAGTAAGAAAAGCTCTGTTGAAGCAAGAGACTAGCGCTTCAACCAGCCAGAGAGGTCGCAGTGCTTCCAGAAATCTTGGTGGTGGTCATGGAGGCGGTTTTGGTGGCAATGACAATTTTTGTCGAGGAGGGAACTTCAGTAGTCATGGTGGCTTTGGTAGCAGCCGTGGTGGTGGTGGATATGGTGGCAGTGGGGATAGCTATAATGGATCTGGCAATGATGGAAGCAGTTTTGGAGGTGGTAGAAGCTACAATGTGAAAGACCCCCAGAACTGGGGAGATCCTTACCCAAGTCTCGGGAATAACTCACGAGAGACCGAACTTGCTGCAATCACATGAGGTTTATTTGGGATAGGCCGGTACAGGGGTCGATCTCGTGACTATGCTGGTCAGAGGAGTTCTACCCCAAACACAAGAAGTAAGGGGTATTTAAAGGGAAAAACCACAAGCTGGGGGGCAGGGAGAGGGTTACCAAGGAAACATAACATAAAAACAGTGGAAAATTTTGGAGGGACCCAACCCAAGGTATTCAGTTAGGGAGGGGAACATATTCATTCTAGGAATGTAATCTTTATCTATCGGTCGGCAGGGTGGAGGACCTCAGCAGGGTGTAGAGCCTTGTAAACCAATAGACCTTCATTCCTAGTTCCACCCTCATTGTGGATCAGTCAAGAGGGGCAGGTGGCTCTGAGTTAGCCAAGTTCCTAGAACTAGCTACTCTACCTTTTTTGGCTTGTGGCAGAGGTTCTCCATGCCCCCTTTTAGGTAAAGGTTATACATTATACATACATTTCTATTAAATGCCCTCATTTTAAATTCTAAGATTCTCCAGCCTTTCAAATGATTTTGGCAATTACAACAATCAGTCTTCAAATTTTAGACAGATGAAGGGAGGACACTTTGGAGGCAGGAGCTTTGGCCTTTATGGTGGTGGAGGCTAGTACTTTGCTAAACCACGAAACCAAGGTGGCTATGGAGGTTCCAGCAGCAGCAGTAGCTATGGCAGTGGCAGGAGGTTCTAATTACATACAGCCAGGAGACAAAGCTTAGCAGGAGAGGAGAGCCAGAGAAGTGACAGGGAAGCTACAGGTTTCAATAGATTTGTGAACTCAGCCAAGCACAGTGGTGGCAGGGCCTAGCGGCTACAAAGAAGGCATCTTGTAGACAATACTCATGTGTGTGGGCAAAAACTCCAGGATTGTATTTGTGACTAATCGTATAACAGGTTATTTTAGTTTCTGTTCTGTGGAAAGTGTAGAGCATTCCAACAAAGGGTTTTACTGTAGACCTTTTTCACCCCTGCTGTTGATTGCTAAATGTAACAGTTTGATCATGATGCTGAATAAATGTGTCTTTTTTTAAAAAAATGTGTAAAGTTAGTCTACTCTGAAGCCATCTTGGTAAACTTCCCCAAGAGTGTGAAGTTGGAATTCCTTCAGGGTAGTGCTAAGTTCCATTTGGAATTTATTTTTGGTTGCTTGGGTGGAGAAGCCATTGTCTTCAAAAAACCTTGGTGTTGTTAAACTGCCAGTTACTGGTGTAACTTTGAATGAGTTTCACCATTGAAAGGGTCATCCAAGCAAGGTCACAATTTGGTTATAAAATGGTTGTTGGCACACCCTATGCAATATCAAAATTGAATAACAGTATCAGATAAAATAACAGATGGGAATGAAGCTTGTGTATCATCCATTATCATGTGTACTCAATAAATGATTTAATTCTCTTAAAAAAAAAAAAAGAATCCCTCTATCAGCAATATTTAACAATTGAGAGTAAATGTGTACTAAACAGAAAAGCACCAAATTGCATGGAGCCAAACTGACAGAAATGAAGGGAGAAATGATTCAACAACAGTAATCAGGAACTAAAGTACCCTGCTTTACATAATGGATAAAATCCTAGGCAGAAGATCAGCCAAAAAGAAAAAGGCTTTGACCGAGCAGACTGGCAGGTATTTGGGCCCCACTCTACCCCACAGAACAGGAGTTTCTTCTCAAATGCTTATAGACAGGTGTAAATTGTATCTTCAGAAGTGTGTTTTTAAATTCAATGGCATTCTACAAGACTGCTAACCAATACTCTTCAAAACCATGACACTAAATAATAATAATAATAATGATAAATAACTTTGAAGTCTGAGAAACTTTCACAATTCAGGAGAGTTCATCAATATACCCCCAAAACTGTGGGGTACCCTGGAGAAGCTTTTGCAACAGGAAAGTAGCATTTAGGGGAAAAAAAAAACTAATGAAATCTGTTGATTTTAGCCAATCATTATATGCCAGTGCTGGTTTTTCATTAACATACTCATTAATCCAAGATGTTGTCAAGCAGGGAAATCATGTGAAAACGACACAAAAACTCTGCTTGTAAACCCAATGGTATTTTTGAATGCCTATTTATTTATTTTTATTTTTTTTTAAAGAAATCACTACCCTAAATTATTTTTCAGGAGTGGCTTTAGACTAGTGAATTTGCCCTGACTCTCAGTTCCATGAAGGATGATTAGGGGTAGATGCTGATAAATAAGACAGGAAGAGGAGAAATAAGAAAGGTTCGGCCTTGGCAGCAGCTAACACTTGGGAAGTTAAAAAGAGGCAACTAGAAAGGAGGGAGGGGCCTGGCTGGCAGATGGTACTGATGCTGGGCATGAAGTAGGAAATACTTGAGGAACAAAGAAAGTGCAGAAGCCCGCAACAAAAGATTGATACCTCTTTCTCTACAGACAATTCTAAGTCACTATCCACCCTCCAGAGCACCAGAGAAGATGCAGATGACGGTAGAATCCGTCAATCCCTCCTGGTACTTCTCCAGGGACTGGTGTCCTGCAGGGCATACGGGACGTGTGCAATGTTGCTTTAGGACACAGCCTTACAGGAATCGCTTATAAACACAGCCTCCGTTGCCAAAACAAGCAAATGTTCAGGATGTAGGGCTCATAAAAATAGCAAGACGAGCATCTGATCAGAATATAGAGAGGAAATCGCTTAGCAGACACTTATTGGGCATTTACTACAAATCATGTCCTAAGTCCAAAGCTGAGAGTAAGAGATAAATGCACTGTCTGCCCCAGGAGAAACTCGCAATCAAGGTGCATCTGTCTGGATGTGAGAGAGGAGGTGAGTGGGGTGATGGTAGGGGAGAGAGGACTTAGGATGAAAGCTGAAGCTATAACAATGCAAGGCCACATGACCAACAGCAGAGCCCTGTCTCCTCCCCTCCCATGAAAGCTCCAATGAGAAGCCACCAAGGCGGGAGCTGACGAGGGAGAAGGGAGAGGGCGACTGACCAATGAGCACTCCCTGTGCGCTAGCCTGAGCCACGCTTAGAACGTGTCTGTGCTATGTCATCCCATCACACCACTGCACAGGGAGATGGACTTTCAACCCCCACTTCCCAGATTGTTCCATGATGGTTTAGAGACGTCAAGATGACTTTTCTAAGAATATGGAGAAGAAATACTGGCACACGGGAATACATTCTCCAGATCCAAGGATTTAAACTCCACAAAGCTGTACTTGGGTAAAAGGATGAGAGCTCAAATACACAGATTATGTCCCCACTTTAAGATGAAACTACACAGGGATGAGAAGAAAACAAACCAAGCTAAGCCCTGCATCCTTAAGTCCATCCTCACTAGCAAGGTCAGTTTTGGCCAAGGGAAGGACACTAATGGAAACAGAAACAAGAAGATGATGACCGCAGGTTTGCCAGCTCACTGGAGCTCCTGTTGTTCTGTACAAGGAAGAGACATTCTCAGTTAGCCCTTCCCATGCCAAGACTGTTGATCCAGAGTGACGGTGACACAGCAGAATGAATTAATAAATAAATATGTGCTGTAAGCCATTATTGCTTTGGAATAGCATTTGTGCCCACGTTAATAAAAATGGGGGTGCTGCATAGAGCCAAGGAGGAAAACAAGGTAATTGATGTCTAAACATTGCCAAGAGTCGGGGCCGTTTATTTGCTAGAACTAGGAGGTCTCAGCTCCCTTGGAGAAGCCTGGTAGTTGTACCACGACACAGTCTTCCTTTAAGGGGCATGAATGAAGACTAATGGGTCCTGAGCATACTATGTAGATGCAAGCCCATTTATACCAACCTGTCTCAGCCATATTTTTGATTCCAAATGGTATTTTAGCCAAAGCAGGAGTACATGTGTCACTTAAGACACATTCTAAGAGTGTTCCTTCAGTTTGGTGCCCTTGAGACATTGGGGGGACAATAGAGCCTCTTTCAACCCATATATTCAATTTCTAGACCTCACAAGTCTCTGTTTTGTTTCATTTCTCCATTCCGAGATAAAAGTTGGCTCTCTCATTTGTTACATTTGCCTGTTGTTGATATGACTTCATATTCATTAAATCTGAATATATGAATTTTAAGAAATTATATATGGAGTGTGAATATCCTTATATAGATAGAATCCACTTGAAAACTCTTTTTTATAAACTCACTTTCTTACATTTTCCATAAGAACTTCATGATAGATTTTCTTTCTTTAATGAATCCTGAGTGTGCATCCATTATGACGCTGTCTGTAGCCGAGGCGTGCATGTTGACAAACAATAAGCCATGCCCATGCTGAAATGGCACAGTAGGCAAGATTGGGGGTCATGGGGAAGACATCACCAGGATACAGGGGTTACCACAGATGACAATACTGACAGTTCTTACCTACTCCTAAAGGTTCTTTCAGGGCTGGAGAGATGGCTCAGTGGTTAAGAGCACTGGTTGCTCTTCTGGAGGTCCTGAGTTCAAATTCCAGCAACTACATGGTGGCTCACAACCATCTGAAATGGGATCCGATGCCCTCTTCTGGTGTGTCTGATGACAGCTACAGTATACTCATAAATAAAATAAATCTTTTTTAAAAAAGGTTCTTTTACCCCAACTATCAATGCTGTGTTCAATTTCAGAAGGAAAAGCATGGGACATTGGTATTGGAAAGAAATATCTCATTTTGTCAGATTCTCCTACTTTGCTTTGAAGAATCGAAAAATTCAAAAGGCTGTATCTTATTCAAGACCACAGAGCTATACAACTTTGAAGAACATTTCTATGTCCATAAACATTTCCAAATGTGGGCTCAGGCTACAAACTAGAGCAAGGTCCAAACTTGGAACATAACATTGGTTCCACATTTCCTCTTTTCCACAGAAGAACAAGTAGTGATTACTGTCACCTAGCTATCACCAGGATGAATCAGGGACAAATATGGGCCTTATGATAATTAAAAGTCACAAAACTTATAAGTGTCTTCCAGGAAAATCAAATCAGAAAATAAACATGAAGTCGAGTATATAAGAAAAAACACACATTTAGAATAAGAAAGCAAAGCCTGGTATATTTGTAGTGAGCAAATACTGCATATATTATAAATCCAGAACAATGATGCAATCATTTGTGAGTCAATGTCTGACACACCTCTATGATAGCTGTCCCTTTAAACTGTGGGCTGGATGCTCTCATTACTTGTTAATGTGAGAATGGTTATGTAATAGTTTTATGAAGGGGAACTAGAATGATAATTTGCCTTTTCTCTTTCATGGTTGTTCAAACGTTTCCTTTCATTATCTACAGTTCAGAAAGGGCTTCCTTCAATCTCAGAACCCATTAGAGGCACTGCCTTAGAAGCTCTTAGGATGGCTATCAAATAAGAGAAGTCATGGAGCAAGCTTTACCTCACATAGATAAAGTACAGGGTTTGAAGGCATGTTCTATCAATTCAAGTAGCTTCTGGCTGTGCATAGTTAAAACTCTGCCTATTCCCTGTATACAAAGAACTGCCACCTTCAGGCATCTTATTGATAGACTATAAGAAAATTTCTCTACCTCCATGCCCAAGCAAGAGGCAATCTGGATTCTCAGGGACACATTCTCTTCCTGCCCCTTGGTGCCACTTTGACAGGACAGGAAGTCTTTGGGAGAAGGGAGCCTGGTCTACCCAAAGTTGATTCCCTGCTTCTTTTTAAGCTCCAAATTCATAACAGCCTGGGATCCTGATAGAAATATTTTGTACATATGGGTTTAGTGGTATACACCTTTAGTCCTAGCACTTAGAAGGCAGAGGCATGTGGATCCCCGTTAGAGGATAGCCTGGTCTACAGAGAAAGTTTCAGGATAGCCAGGGCTACACAGAGAAACCCTGTCTCAAACAAACAAACAAACAAAAATGATAGACAGACAGACAGACAGAGCTTATCTAGATCTCTTACTCCTACAGGCAAATCCTCTGCTTAGTGTGAGCATTATTTGGTCAACCTCCCATCCACGAATACGGAGCCTTGTAAATGAAAAACCTTAAGGTTACAGTTCATTAACTTTGCAGTAAATCCATCTCTTTGCGGCACTCAGAGACTCTTCAGTAAAAACCCCCTTTACCCTAGATCTTAAAGGAATGTGGTGGTTACCCTATTCACCAAGAGAGTATTTCATAAAAATTTCATCACTATACCAGCAAAGAACTGAAAGTTATGGAAACATGCATGGTTGGTTCTGACTACAGTGGTATCTTCCTGGAAAATAATGAACTGTTTGCAAACATCTGTCTGTTCTGAACCATCAATGCCTAACCCTGGTATCTCCCAGGGGACAGACATGTCTCCATGTGTACCTGCAGTGTTCCCAGTGGGCAGAGATACTGTTGTTCATCCCTCCTTCCCTCCCTCCCTCCTTCCTTCCTTCCTTTCTTTTTCTTTTTTCTTTTCAACAAATTTATTTTAATTTTTGAAAATACCAAGGCTTTGAAAACAACCTGAACATTGGGCTCTACCAAGAACAAAATGCAATATTTTAAAACTTTTTAGCTTTAGCCAGTGTTTGTTTGTTTGTTTGTTTTTACGATTGATGTAATTTAACCACAGCATTTCTCCCTTCCCTTTTCTTTCTCCAACCCCTCCCATATACCCCTCCCCACTTTCCTTCAAATTCCTTAGCCACTGGTTTTTCTTCCTGTGTCAAATATGGGAGGGAGGCGGCATCCATTGGTCAATGAGCCTAATTTAAGAAAAACAGAAATAAATTAAGACAACAAAACTGGGGAACTCAGGTACATGAAGAATTGACTTCTCGGATACACCATCTCCATGCCAGCCCTTTGATTGTCTGGACCTGATTCCCTTAGATGGCCTCTACCTGGTAGGTCAGGGCCTTGGTCATACACCAGGCGAATCCCGATAAGAGCTCCCAGAGACAGCTGCAGAGGAGGCAGAGACTTTGTTCAGAGTGTGTCCCTCAGCGCTCACCCTGTTCTCTTTGGCTTCTTCAGGAGATCTGGGGAGAGACCTAGACCCCAGGATTCCAACTTTCAGGCACTTTTATCCGCATCCAGGGGCGGGAGTTAAAAAGGTCTCTTGCCTTAAGGTAAGTGTCCTTCAAACAGAACAAAACCTTGTACAAAAGGTCCGGGCAACAAGGTTTAACAAAATGTCTTGTAGAGTAAAGGTTTAAAGAAAAATGTCTAGGCTCTTTAAATAAAACATGACACTAATCCCCACCACCTCCACTGAGTGGGCAGAAATAAAGAAGCAGAGTTGGGGTCATTAGCCCAAAAGGGGCGTGGCAAGCTTATAAGGTGAACTGGCAGACTGTGGTGTAAGTCCGGAGATCAGGGTTGCGGCCAGCAGCAGGCTGGCACTGCCGTGCGTTCTCTCCTGCTGGCTACATGCACACTCCCAAAGGGAGGTGCCAGTTCCCAGCATCTCATTTTGTATTCCTCGCACTGTGAGCAGCAAACCAGCCCAAGGGAGTGAGGAGCTGGGAGGGGCACCTAGAAAGAGAAGGACACATTTAAAAGGAAAGATTTACGAGGCCGCGAAGATGCTTCGCCCTGGCTCCTGAGTGCAGGAGTATGACTTATTTATTTTATTTTCCTTTGTAACCAAAACCTTCCCTGGACTCCCATTGGCCCCAGCAGAGAAGGGAGAGAGGGCTGGCCCGTCAGGCGTTGAGCGCTGGGCCAACGGGAGATAGTGTGGCGTGATGCTGACGCAGCCCACTGACAAGCCAGACAGAGGCCCAAGGGAGCAGCTGGAAGCTGAGCAGCCAGAGCCAGGCAGGTAGCAAGCTGTCAAGCTGGGGAATTGCGGAAGAGGCGCTGCTGGTGGGGTGGGGGCAGGCTGGAGAGACAGGCAGGACAAGGTGTGACTCTGTTGTTCAAACCTAACTGTTCACTAACTCTGCTTGGAGTCTCCAGCGTCCCCAGCTGCATCAGCATCAACCATTTCCTTCCCCTCCCTCGTTTCTATGAAGACAGACCAAGAGCACAGACATAAGAATTAGTGATACTAAAACATGACTTAGTAGTCAACTGCCTCTGTGGACAGCGGCTGTCCTCAGAGGAGTAGCCTATTGGATAGAAATGACTTTCTGTTCTACGAGACAGGCTGGGGCTGAAGGAAGTTTTGTGTAGTGGTGGGGATTTCTATGCTCCTGGTCCAAAAGAACAAACCTGTGAACTACCCATGGTCTGGCCAACGGCCTGCTCCACAACCCAGGCCTCCCAAAGAAAGAAGGATCTGACTTCTCAGTCTGGGGCTCTCTTTTGATGGTATGAAAGTTAGGGATGAAGAGAGCCTTAAGCCCCTGGAAAATCTCAATCTTCTTCAGGAACCCCAAGATTCTCAGTGATGTGCCCCTTCATAACAGACTGTAGCACTTTTTTTTTGTCAAAGCCCTCCCATTTAGAGAAATAAATCAACTATTTAAGACAAAAGCAATAAATAAATAAATAAATAAATAAATAAATACTTTATTGCTGGGTGTACTGATTCACTGTGTTCTCAGCACTTTTCAGAAACATGAGCACGTCCCACTACCCTCTCCCTTGATAGCGTGGCACACATCGGCTGACACCACCCAGCAGAGCAGATCCTAAGTTTCACTTCTTAAATGAGAAGGCAGATAGGGCTGATGCAGTGGCTAGAGCATTCAGACTGATTTGCTCCACAGTGAAACTCAGAAGCCCAGCTACAGTCGTATCCTTCTCGGGCTGGAGACCCTTCAGCTCTGCCTAGCGGCCCCTATCTAGAAGACAGTTCCGTCGCGTCCTGACTACAGATGGAACAATAAAGGCCCCACAGTCCCACTGGGTAGACAGTGTACTTGGAGACATAGTGTCCCATTACCTAAGGGCCTTATATTATGGGATGCCCTTAGGAAGCTCGGATGGCACTTCACACAGCCCAGGGCGCCTATAGAAGCCAGACCGCAGGCCTGCAGCAGGTTGACCATGAACCACTGCACATCTGTATACAGTCCTTCAACTCAAGCAGGCCCATGTCAGGGGCTGAGAAAGTATGAGAAACTCCTGAAAGTGGAGAATCCCAAGAGGAGAGGAGAATGTGATCTAATACACGAAAGCAATTTGGATGCGGTGAAGGCCCAGACGGCAAGAGCAATGCTGTGTTGTGTTACTGGTCACATTGAAATCAAGTGCCTCCCTATCTCATACTCTCTTGTATTTTTATAAGTATAATAAGTCTTTAGCTAATGGGCCAATATGAAGAGCTCTTCCCTGTCTCCAGTTGTCACTGGAACAGAACCCCTTAGAAATAACCCATGTTCTCTCTCACCTTGTGAAAACCTTTCTACCCCAAATCGAAAACTAAAGGTGTTTTGTTATCATGAATTTTTTTTTTTTGCTTGTTGTGTTTGGTTTATATTCCTGAAAGGAACCATCATACATGCACAGGAAAACTCAGTTCAAGTTAACCCCTTGCTTCCCAGTTCTCCTTCTGTCATTCATTTCCACAGAACAACCCTCCTGGATTCTGTTTATAAACTGTCTACACAGTGACCAGTTTTAACGCACCTCCGACGAGCCATTAACTGTTATGACCATGGAGTCCATGGAGCAGCCGGCACAGATTGCCCACCGCAAACAACATAAGCAATTATATAGCTGGTTGCCATGCAGCCCCTAGTCAGGCTTTATGTACAGATCAAGACCTGCACTGCTCCGGTCAGTCCAAATAGGGGTCGCCTGAAATGGGGTCAGCCTGAGTAGGGGAACCTCATGATTTGGATTTGGATTGCATTCTAGGGATCTGCCAAATAAAATGTTCAATACTTGATAGGTTCTCTCTCTCTCTCTCTCTTTCTCTCTCTCTCTTTCTTTCTCTTTCTCTCTCTCTCTCTCTCTCTTCCCCCCGACTCTTTTCCTCCTTCCCCCACCTATAATATATTAAGTGACTGACTGAATATAGTCTGTTTAAAGATGGATCTAAGGAATTAAAAGTTAAAGCACAGGCTATGGAGCCAAGGTGCTCGCCATCAGCCTCATCATACACTGGCTAGTGTGAGAAGGGACAGTTGACTTTGGCTCTCTGTTCCGCTTACACATCCATGTTTTCCTGTGTACGTGGAGATAATATGTACCCCAAAGACCTTCAAGTCTTATGGGACTTAAATACTGCCTACACTGTGGTCTCTTAACCTAGCAGTAAACAGGAAATAAAGATTAGTCTGTCAGGCCTCAGCAATCCAGACCGGGAGAAGGGTCTCCCTCGCTGTGTACGTCACGAACTTCCCCTGGTTCACCAGACCCAGATCTACAGGCATGGAAAATGCAGTCTAAAAACATGCCTTTAAGACTTAGCATAGCTAACAGGAATCTCATACCAGGAGTGATATTTGTTTTGTGACACTCCATGACACACTGTGTTTTTAAACATGCTTAGTGTCGATTGATTTGAGTATTTTGTTGAACAATTTTACTGTTCTTGTGCCCAAAGGCTTTTTAAAGCAAGGAACAATTTTTTAAATCAAATAGATAAATGGATAGCTGTCTCAGTTGAAATAACAGCAGTATAGGCAATGAGGTTAAAAGTTTCGCCAGGCAGTGGTGGCGCATGCCTTTAATCCCAGCACTTTGGGAGGCAGAGGCAGGCGAATTTCTGAGTTCGAGACCAGCCTGGTCTCCAGAGTGAGTTCCAAGACAGCCAGGGCTACACAGAGAAACCCTGTCTTGAAAAAAACCAAAACAAAACAAAAACAAAAACAACAAAAAAAGCAAGCTTCACATATTGCTATTTAACTATTTCCATGATAGTCTAGGGTTTCCCATACAGTTTTGAGAGAGATGTAGTGGGCACTACTACGTCAGCGTTACTGTCCTAAGCCATCTTGCATGCTGTCAGTCAGGCTCAAAACCCACATCTGCAAATATATACAGCCAGGCTCTTGGGCAGGTCGGAATCTGCCCATCGTACTTTTGATCTACGGTCCACCCTTAGCTAGCTCTTATGTTTACCTGATATTTAGTTGTGTGTCCCCTATCAACAGCAGAGTAACGGCTAATATGACATTGGTTTAGATTATTCCTGCCAACTGATGTATATAAATCCCTGCTATCTTGCAGATCAACTTAATTATATGCAAAATAGCTTCTACTTTCCAAAATATAAATCAAGGATGCCTTAAGATAAAGAACTTTTGAAATCAACATCATCTCTAGGGGATCATTCTAGAAACAGTAGCATCCTTTGTGGATTGTTGTAACCTGATAGAGATCATGAGGCATTGTGTGTAGTACATACACCATTTGTGAAGAATTATGCACAAATGTCTATTACTGCAAACTCAACCAACCCTAGAGGATTCAGAACACTTTTGAATGGGGCCATGGCAAAATAAGAAACATGGCTTAATCTTACAAGAAGGATAAAGCGACCTATCCTGGACTTCAAACGCCTCTAGAAACACCAAGCACAGTACATGACCTAGAAATAACTTTGACTTAAAAATGACAATATATAAAGTATATATTTTAACCAAGTATAGAAATTGATATTAAAATAGGTGATACCTAAGAATTGTTATTAGTGGACCTAGATGGGAATATAGTCAAGAATCATATTTACATAAGATGCACACTGAAATAGTTAAATATGAATCACCACATGGAGGCAATTGCCAAGTTATTAAGTATTGCTGAATCAAGGTGATTAGTAAATGAGTAATTGAATGACTAGACTTTCTGCTATTCCTGATGAGGTTCCTTTGGCAAGTGGGTCTTCCTGTGTGAACTTCTGAAATTCAACACAATTTAGGGAACTGAAGCTCACGTTTTTATAACATAAGCAAACTGGAGGAAGAAGTGCGTATCTTAAATTTTATGTCTGTAGCCTGTTTGGGGTAACCTGGCCTCTGTGCCTACTCACAGCATTGTGAAGTGGGCATCTCTGCACTTCCAGGCCCTATGTCAAGGGAAATATGTGGTTATTACTCTTTACATGCAGTATCTGACGAGTGCATGGCATACAATATCATCTAGCTCAATGTTTACTAGATTAGCTCTTTACAAGTATCCCTCACCTCTGTTAATCAAATGTCACATGTCTATGACCTCCATAACACAGATGTGGAGTCCTTGATGTCTGTTGCAACTGGGATCATCCTCCTGTGTGTCTCCTAAGATTGATCTCTGAGTCTGAGATGATAGAATTGATCAGCCCAATAATTGGAAAGGAAAATATATCTTGATACCAAAAGCGTGTTTAATCATAAAGTGGAGGAGGGAGGCACTCATTTAATAGATGAAAAGGAGAGAGGATTTGTTCAGAGTGACAAAGTCAGAGTCACTTAGAGTTCCCTTGTCTTCTTCCAGTCACAATCTCCAGTTGATGTTGCAGTCACAAATATATGAGGTCATCCCTGGTGTTATCGTTTTTTATTATGCCTCTCTCTGGGTATCATAACCGGAATGCAACATAAATATACATGAAGCTGCTCACAGTCATGGGTCAAGGTAGCCCTAAAACACAGAACCTGTGCAGCTGACTGTGTTTTCAATTGCTTCTGTTTGGAGGGTTTATTCCTCTGGAAAACATTTTAGTCAGCCAGTTTTGATAAGGAGTCATTGGTTAGCAAAATGAATTACTGTGCCGCACAGCAGCAGCACACATCTCATCCAGACCCTTGCTCCTGAAGCAGCTCACAGGGAAAGCATCTCTTTAAGACCTAAATGGAAAACTAGAGGTTGGCTCCATCCCACGTTCTCATTCTTTCTCTCATTATTTTGGGTTTGTTCAATTCCCACTGGATGAAAAGCACTGCTCTAGGTACTTAGAAAAAAAAAAAAGCATATAAGACTTTAAAGCTCAAGACACCTGCATCATGGAAGTTGCATTCTAGTTGAAAGTTAAGTCAGCTTAATAGTAAACCGAGAATGTAAGGAAGGAAGGAGGAAAGGTTGTGGGGAAAGAGACCCATCTTAAATTGGATGGTCCAAAATGGCTCTCTAAGAAACTTAGTGATTGAAAGTATTGAGCAGAGTCAATGGGAAGGAATAGGAAAGACTAAACAGGGCTTTCTAATAGATGTTGGTGCAAAGGTCCTGAAGGGCAGATATAAGCCTGGCTGGGGCTGAAAGACAGGAAGTAACCCAGCACAGTGAGCACTATCAGTGAGTCTGATGACATGAAAACCTTCCTGAAGGGATCGGACGCAAATTCATTAGCCAGCCTGAAGCAAGAGAGGGTTGTGACAGCCTTTACACTTGAATAAGATCTCCCAGGCTCAGAGACTCCACATTTAGCCCAAATTCTGTCTGCTGCAGCGAAAGCACATTCTCTCTCACAGCGAGCAGATGTTTGATGCTCACATCAATCCAGGTGCCTGATAAAGCATCAGATGACTGTACCATGGTTGCCAGAATATTAGAATGGATGTAGGATGAAGCCACCCAAATTACAGTCAGGGGGGGAAATAATGGTCACACCAGTCTCATCCTTGATCCATCCGAAGGGCCTTCTAAACAGTCTGTGGCATCCACAACATTGGTATCCTGGAAGACCAATACACAGGGTAGGGAACATAGCAGTGATATGAAAGGATATTAAATTGGATGGGCGGGACTTCCGGTGGACTCTGTACCCAAGCAAAACAACAACTGCGCTGCTGCTGAGAATTGTAAAAGTAAAATAAATTATTTAAGCTCTCTGGAAATTGCCTTAGGGCACAGAGCAGTTGGAGAACTATCCCCTTGATTTAATCCACCAAATTTCCTAGGAACAGTGAGTCTGTGTGGCTTTTCAGCCACATCCTACTTTTTAAATTCCCTCTTCCTCCTTCCCTGTTCCCCGGTTCTGTGTTACAGGAACTGAACCCAGAGACTGAGCAGAAGGAGGCGAGTGAGGCTGTCCCCAAGGCGCTGAGTCTGGGGTTATAACTTCCCCTGGAAGAGACAGGCGATTAACAACCTTGCTCCCTCTTAACCCCCACCACTGGACGAGCTCTCTATTCCAGGCCACTATGGCCTTAGGTACCCTTCACTAGAATCCTGGTCCAGGTTCCTCTGTGAGAAGAATAACAGAAGAGACCAGAGGCTACCACAGCACATTAAGCTGTATAAATCCAGCTTAGAAACAGATGCAGTGGATCTGTCCAATGGCAAGGTGACCCTAAAGGGAAGAACCCAATAGTTCTGCCTGACAGTCTGACAGAGTGCTACAGAGTAGAGCACTCCATGCCAGAAGACATTATGGAAACAAAAGAGATCTCAGCAGAGAGTAATTAAAAAGAGCCTGGTAACTCCAGCATACAAGCAAAACAGCAGAAAAACCAGAGGTTTTTTTTTTATTATTATTATTAATTTTTTAATTAGATATTTCTTTTATTTACATTTCAAATGTTATCATCTTTGCTCATTTCCCCTTGGAAAACCCCCTATCCCATCCACCCTACCCCTGCTCACCAACCCCCCCGCTCCTACTTCCCTGTCCTGGCATTCCCCTACACCAGGGCATAGAGCCTTCTCAGGACCAAGGGCCTCTCCTCCCAATGATGTCCAACAAGGCCATCCTCCGCTACATATGCGGCTGGAGCCATGGGTCCTTCCATGTGTACTCTTTGGTTGGTGGTTTAGTTCCTGGGAGCTCTGAGGGTACTGGTTGGTTCATATTGTTGTTCCTCCTATGAGGCTGCAAACCCCTTCAGTTCCTTGGGTCCTTTCTCTAGCTTCTTCACTGGGAACCCTGTGCTCAGTCCAATGGTTAGCTGAGAGCATTCACTTCTGTATTTGTCAGGTGCTGGCAGAACCTCTCAGAAGACAGCTCCATCAGGCTCCTGTCAGCAAGCACTTGTTGGCATCCACAATAGTGCCTGGGTTTGGTGACTATATACAGGATGGATCCCCAGGTGGGGCAGTCTCTAGACAGCCTTTCCTTCAGTCTCTGCTGCACACTTTGTCTCTGTATCTCCTCCCATGGGTATTTTGTTCCCCTTTCTAAGAAGGACCAAAGTATCCACACTTTGGTCTTCCTTCTTCTTGAGCTTCATGTGGTCTGTAAATTGTTATCTTGGATATTCCGAGCTTCTGGGCTAATATCCACTTATCAGTGAGTACATACCATGTGAGTTCTTTTGTGATTGGGTTACCTCACTCAGGATGATATTCCCCAGATCCATCCATTTGCCTAAGAATTTCATGAATTCATTGTTTTTAATAGCTAAGTAGTACTCCATTGTGTAAAAGTACCACATTTTCTGTACCCATTCCTCTGTTGAGGGACATCTGGGATCTTTCCAGCTTCTGGCTATTATAAATAAGGCTGGAAAAGCCAGAATTTAAACAGACAGAAACTAAGGCAAGAACAACCAGAAAAAGGCCTTCTGGGATAAGAGTCCACATAGAGTACAGTCCTCATTCACACCAAAGTTTAAATACAACCTCTGACCAAACACTGACTTGAGCAATAAGCTAATCAGGACCCAAGGGTGAGTCCTAGGAAGATATAATCATATACATATATACATATATATATATATATATATATATATATATATATATATATATATATATATAAAATCATACTCACCCAGGAAATCTGGAAAATAATGGACATGCCCAGAGTTCTTCTTGGGAGCAACCAGAGAGATAACCTACAATCTAAGCCACTGGTCCTTGGGTGATTAGCTTAGGCAGACCCTGAACTTGAAGTTTTTCTTCAGGATCTGTTCTAGGCTAGGAAATAATAACAAGGGGGAAATTCTAAGAGTCACAATCCAAAAGCTGCATAATGTGAGAGAAATAGGCATGGCAGGTCTCAGCCAATAACTGAGGAAACAAAAGATGACAAAGTAAAGGGTGGGTGCCACTGGAGTGGCTGTGACAGCCTATCAGAATGCCTGCTGCCAATCAAAACACAGAGGGGAGACACTTAGCCCCATATCTTGGTTTCTAATACCATTCTCTAAAAGAAAGAGGTAATGTCTCTTCGTGACATGACTAATTCTAGAAACCAGCACTACACAAGGAGAGTCTGGAAGATCTTGAGGTGTTAATGTAAAGAAATAAAAGAAAAACAAAAACCCTAACATCCATAGTAGAAGCAACTGAAAGAATGCCCAGCAGCTAAAGCTGTGTAACAACAAAACAACAAAATAAAATAGAAGTGGCTTTAAAGCCACAGTATAAAATAAACACCCATGAGTCTATATTGATATAAAATAAATCTCTTGGTGGAAGAATGCTGTATTTAATTATATACATACTCTGTCCTTGGTAAGGAGAGCATTAGCCCTTATCCATAACTAAGGACTTTTCATAATGACTTGTGAGGGTCCATGATTCACTGAAGAATGATACCCTGGAATGAATAGCATGTAAACACAAAGAGTGTTTTATTCTGCACAAGTCCAGCTTACTGGGATCTCCCATTACCAGAACAGAGAGACAACCTAGTAAGCTCACAGGCCTGATTTAAAGCACATTGGGGAATTCTGGGGTAGGTGACTTTATGTTAATGTGTTAGGTATATCTCTATGGACATTCCATTACTGGGGTGTAGGGGCTGGACACTTGCTGGGGAGGTCTGAAAACAGCTACTGACCTATTGTCCTTGCCTCAGGCCAGGTGGCCAGGTGGCGGGGCAGATTATGAGGTCTAGAGTTGCCTAGACTTGCCCAGTTCTTCTCCTTAATTGCCAATGGAAAGCAAGTTAATGATGGAAAACCCAGCAAGCACTGCTGCGCACTACCTCAGTCAAGTCATCAAGGCTGAGCTCCAGAGTGATGAACTGTTGATCCTGCCCTTCATATGATGTAGCAAAGATGGCGTCCACCTCTGTGGTTTCCTCTAGCTTGCTGGAATGTCCTAATGGGAAAGCATTAGGAGAATTCTAACATAGGAATATCTTACTAAGTCCAGTAGAGGAGGAGCTTATTAGGAACTCCATCTATTATTCTCTTTGGTCTTCAAACCAAACATCAAGAAAAATCTAAGGCAGTGACACCACTCTTTCTCCCACATACTTCTCAACACAATGAAGTGCTCCATCACAGATTCAAAACAAGAGCCAAATGTGGACCAAGGCATCTACTACCATGAAGCAAAATGAGGGTTTTTTTTTCTTTATAAGTTGATCATTTGGGTATTTGTTATAGAATAGAAACCTGATGAACTTGTAAGAATGATTGAAGTTCAGAGAAATCTAGAAACTAGTGGGAAGATAATCATGGCCACAAAATCTAAGCATGTAGAGGATTCCATACAGATGGAATTCCACGCCCCACTCCCTCGCTGAGCCCAGAGCTGCTCCTCTACCTGTATCTGTCCAACCACATCTCATAGTGTGAGTCAGAAAATAACTGTCAACTAAACAGCATTCCCTCTCAGAGTAACACATAATTAGAGCCATCGAGCACTTCAACCACACGGGTAAGATGCATCTGCTAATAAACAAGACACAGACATGCAAGGGAAAACATCCCACAAGCCTCCACACATGGGATTATAATTTCTCCTCAGTCTTGTTTGTCACTGATCTTGTATGATTTCAATATGTGCTTAATAAAGAAATTTTATTAATGCCCCGCTCCTTGCTTCCGTTTTTTTACAAGGACAATATTTTCATTAGCTTATTTCCTAATACTGCTTAAGAACACATGTGACCCTATAAAAATATTCCTAGAAGAGAAGAAATATCTCATTTTCTTCTTTGCTTTTAGAGAAAATCTTGTTCACTTTTGTACCAGGAATTATTATCAGGCAATAGTTTAAAAGATGGCGATGGGGCTGGAGAGATGGCTCAGCGGTTAAGAGCACTGACGGCTCTTCCAGAGTTCAAATCCCAGCAACCACATGGGGGCTCACAACCATCTGTAATGAGATCTGATGCCTTCTTCTGGTATATCTGAAGACAGCTACAGTGTAGTTATATACATAAAATAAATGAATAAATCTTAAAAAAAAATAAAAAGATGGCGATGAACCTTCAGGAGACACAGAGAGCACGCCATGCTCACGATACTATTAACAGCAATTACTGCTTATTGTACACTCATTGTATGATAAGCACTGTGGCTAAATGCTTAGGTGGCTTATTTCCATCTACACTGTAGTGTAGGGTTCTTTTTACCTTTTAATTATTTGAATTATGAAATTGGGATTTAAGAAGTAACTTGTCTATGGCTTCATGATTTTTTTTTTTAAAGAGGAGAAATTGAACTCAATCTAATGTAACAGCAAGACTGGGACCACACCTAGCTGCACTTGCTGAGCATGGGGGCTGGCGCAGGATTAAGGGAAGCATCAAGAGAGATGGGGGAAGGGATGAGTACAAGCACACAGCCTCCAAGAGCAGTGGGAGGCAAGGTTTTAAGAAGCTGTCAATCAATAGCACCATCTGACCCAGAGGGTGAGTTGTTCTTTTTTTTTTTTTTTTTTTTTTTTTTTTTTTTTTTTTTTTTTAATCTTTCACTCTGGGTGCTTCTCTTGCCTCAGGCCGCTCCTTACCCTGGGCAGGTGCAGGAATAGTGGGAGCTAAGACAGGTGCAGGGAGAGGCTCACAAAGGGCCTTATGGTTACACTAAGAACTCTGGCGTTAACTCTAAATGAGATTAAGTCCTTAGAGTACTCTGAAAAAGAGAAAAAAGCATGATCCAACTGAAGCACTAACCTTTGACTGCAGGTTGATAATAGGGCAGAAGAGAGTGAGGGCAGATGTAGGGAAACCAGTCATGAAACCATTGTGAAAATCCAAACAGGAGCCGACAGTGGCTTAGTTAGGCCAGATGGCAGTAGGACAGGAGAAGTAAACTCTATTTGTCTTGGGCAAAGAGATGACATAATTTTCTAGGAGACCAGAAAGAAAGGAGTCAAGGATGATGGAAGTATAAACTCTAACGCCAAGTTGTCTGAGGCCAGACTATAAGGCAATTGGATTTAGAGTTTAAAGGATGCTGTATGATCTTGGTGAGAGCATTTCTCAGGAAGAGATGGGGTGCGAGGAAGACAGAACTGAATAAGCTGAGCAATAAGTGAAAGATAATTAACTAAAAGGAATGAGTATAAATGATGCTTGTGTGTAGATGGACAGGAAACTGGACAATCACGGGAGGAGGGCAGCGGGGGGCAAGGATTCTGGTTCAAGGAAAGTTTATATGAGTGTGCATGTGTGCCTCTGTGTGTTTGTGTGTGTGTGTGTGTGTGTGTGTGTGTGTGTGTGTGTGTTTGGAGATGTAAAGATGGAAGGGAATCAAGTATACCTATGTGCTAAAAAAAAAAAAAACTAATAGAAAAGGAGAATTTGAAAGCACTTGGCACAAGCATCCTAGAAGGGTAGGGTCTGGACAAAGGCAAGAGATCTTGGATAGGAGAAAAGAAACAGAGTGAGGCGTGGCTACCAAGATGAAAGCCTTCCTGCTGACTAAACTCAACCGCTCCCAGTTAAAGCAAGTATTATAAGACAAGTGGGAAATTACTCAAAGTGAGGATACTTAAAATGCTTAATACCCTTGGGGGGAGGGGGAAACACATCGAGCTAAGGACTGCAATAAAAACCCAGAGAATGCTGTAGATTATAAATAATTAGCTGGACCAATCCACATGGTTAGGTAATCTATTTGAATAGCTGAAAACAGCTGATATTATTTCAATCCAATGACATGATGGACCCCAGATTTATTTCTTAAGAACTGATAAAGCATGATCTACTGGGACAAGTAATTAGTTCTCAATATTTAGAGTGGCGCTGGCTCTCATCCACTCAAGTTATATATACAGTGCAGAACCATATCAAAGCCTAATGCTACAACTGGCTTAGGTCAACTTCGGGTTTATTTCACTAAAGACCTCCAAATCCTTTGCTGCCGCACACACCATTTTGAGAAACATATCTATTTCAGTTTTTAGCCTTGTCCATTTCAACATCCAATTTCTCTGGTAGTAACGGATATCACACGATTATGAAAATTTCTCCTCTCACTTTATTTTACATTTGGTAAAGGCCAGTATATTTGGTCTTTGCTTGAAACATCAATTCCGAAATTAAACTATTCTACTCTTGAAACTTCTCCAGCTTACCTCTAAGATTTCTTCAAGTCTTTCTTTGTGTACCTTGGATATTAGCCCTCTATCAGATATAGGACTGGTAAAGATCTTTTCCCAATTTG
>NW_022196896.1:90521782-90526782 GCF_008632895.1 Mastomys coucha
AAAAAAAAAAAAAAAAAAAAAAAAAAAAAAAAAAAAAAAAAAAAAAAAGAAAGAGATAATTACATGTAGCAGAAAACTGCCTTATCATTGCAGTAGTTGTATATTTTTTTCCAACCCAGCAATGAGCTTAGCAACTTGCACATTAAGGCTTCTATTAAGATGGTATTAATATCATAAATATGCAGGAATAAAACCACTTTCAGAGTTCAGAATAATAACTGCAACCTTTCCCTCATATAAAACCTTTTATCGAAATATCTCAATGTGCTTTCCCAACAAACATAAACACTCTGCCCTCCACTTTTGCAAAGCATCAGTTTAAATGCTGTCTTCAGTTGATTGATTCACTAGTTCAAAATTTGAGGAAGGACTGGGGAGAAATAAAGCGAAGTACCTGATAGGATTATGATTTTAATTCTTAGTGTTTCATACAGCAGCCTCTCCAGTAAGTAAGAAACCCGAAAAGAGTATGTCTCTTTTTGCATTGTGCTGCAATCACTGCAGAAGAGAATGTGGGATGTTGTGGCTTTGGTAAACTCCCCCATACGTGACATTGAACGCGTACCACTCGCAGAGACTGGCTACGTACTGATGCAATGCTAGCTAAGAATGAGTCAGGGCCCTCGAGGCAAGAGGCCATGACTATCTCTCCCTCAGGATCGAAGGCCAGCTTGGAAACAAGTTGAAATAAGGACTGACCTAGAACAAAAGCCAGGTGGGCCATGAGCATAGCACCTGGGAGAAGTGGAGCATTGGGTTCCCAGGTCTTCCGGGAGCCATCCTGGTCTTCCGGGAGCCATCCTGGTCTTCCTGAGGTTGTTCCTAAGTGAAGATCTTAGAGTGTCTGAAAGGAAAGCTAAGTTTTGCCCTGGGCCATGCACACGGACTAAATCTGGAAATGGAGGGGGACTTCCCTTTTCTGGACTTTGTTTCCTCAGTTCCAAAAAATAAGGAAATTCTGTTACCACATCAGGAAGACTTCTTCCCCCCCCTCACACCCCACAGAACAATGACAGGCGTGATCCTCTGCCCCTGGGGAGGCGTGAAGGGTCTTTTTTTTTTTTTTGGTTTTTTCGAGACAGGGTTTCTCTGTGTAGCTCTGGCTGTCCTGTCCTGGAACTCACTCTGTAGACCAGGCTGGCCTCGAACTCAGAAATCCTCCTGCCTCTGCCTCCCAAGTGCTGGGATTAAAGGCGTGTGCCACCACCGCCCTGCGTGAAGGGTCTTTTAAAGGGCGTGGAAGGAATGTCTTCCCCCAAAGATTTTCATATTCTCAAGGAACTCTGGCAGGCCCTCAATGTTTTTCAGCATTTCTTGATCCACTTGAAGCAAGCCAGCACACACAGTTAGGATGGGAAGGCAAATGCCTTCTTCATCCTTAGGTTCCGCAAACATCCGTGAAGGGCATTTTATCAACACGTGACCACGTGGGAGTGGAGCAGAACCAACAGGGTGCCTCTCTGATAACCTGCAGCACCCTGGCCATGGGGGGCCTTGCCGTAAGGGGTCATGCCACCCAGTCACTGCCTTCTCTGAAACACTATCTCTTAACGCATCTTCTTCCTGGAATCACACCCCGGGAAGTCATTTATTTAAAAAGTCACAAAAATCCATAAATATGTCAGCCTCATTTTTCACCTAAAGGAGAGATGACAAAGAAAGATAATCTTTCCCATTTTTGGATCAACTGATCTAAACTAAAGGAGACTTTATAAACAGCCACAGGTCTGTAAGCGCTGCTACACTTAGTACATTGTCGTCTTTCAACAAGAATTTTAGTTATCCCCGTTAGAGTGTGGAGATTGTTGAAGTACTTTTAAAACATCATGATTTTCAAAGCTTAAGGATACCTGGCATACTGACTTATTAGCCCTCAAGGAATCCCCAGGAGTAACAGGCTGGACATTTGAAATACTGAGAAATTTGTTTGTTTTCGTTTTTGTTTGTTTTCAGTGAATAAAATTCTAAATTGTATCATTGTTGATGAACAAGCATACCTTGTTTTTTAAACAAATGTAAATGTTTAAAAATTAGAAGGAAAATGCTTGCAAGAAGATCTTCCAGGGAGGCAAGAAAGGGTTCTTAAGAGAGACCAGTAAGAGCTTCACCCCAAGCAATATCTATCAACCACCAGGTCTCTAGTTTGCCTTTGGCAAGATGAGGGAAGAGGGATTGTCTCAGACTTTTTCATTCAATTGATTTCTTTTTTCTATTGTACTGATTGTCTGTAAACCTCAGGTGAAGAAAACAAACTGCCATCTAGTTGATAGAGAAAGTGAGCTGAGCTGAGTTAAAGTTAATGGAGATAGATTCTAATCATAGTGTTTGCCGGGTCTGATGCTGTGTTGGTCTTCCCCAAAGCATCACGGGGATAAACTCCCTTGAGTTGCCAGCTTCCAGCTGGGCTCCTCAGCAGAGACTTCTGAAGTTCTTTGAAAGCTGTAACAGAAACTGAAAGCCAGACAAAACTCACCAGAGAGATAAAGCACCAAGAATTCTAAGCTTCAAGAGGAAGCAGGTGTCTGAACAAGGGAGTTTTTAGAATGGGACAATGGAGCAGCCGCAGGGGAAAGGGAAGTTGGTTCCTTCTATTTCCGGAGAGAAGGGGGAAGCTGCGTAGTTAACTACTAAACATTTTCAGAGCAGAACCGGGACCCAAGCCAGGGTTACTGGTAGGTGATTGTCTCTGGGGCGGTTTTTTTCTGCAGGGGCACTTCTTGCTTTGTTTGCTTGTTGACTAGTATCTAAACTGACATTTGGAAACCCAGCCAGATGAAGGGGCTATATTAGCTTCACAGAGGAATCCACTTCCCGAAGGCACTGAACTTGTAATTTATGGGTGATGGTGCATGTCTTTAATCTCAGCACTAGGGAGGAAGGGGCTGGTGAATTTCTGTGAGTTTGAGGTCAGCCTGGTCTACAGAGTTCCAGGACAGCCAAGGCTACACAGAGAAACCCTGTCTCAAAGAAAAACAAACAAAATCAAAACAAAAGAATATGATTTGTAAGAATCTATTTTTTTTCATAGAGAGAGTACAGTTATAAAAAGTGCTTACTCAGAACTTAAACATAAAGAATGATGTAAAATATGCAACATGGTAAAATTGCACATTTATATAAGAAATGGCTTAATTCTATTATTATTTTTTTTAAAAAAACTATGGAATAAATTTTACCTAAAATCATTCTATTTGAGACTGTGCTCATCCCCCGGATGTTTATAAATCAAGTCAACCACTATTCCATGACATTTAATCACCCTGGCTACACAGGCTGTGTGAGAATTGTACAGACAGACTACACAGGATGCACAGACAGCTCTGTGACAAGTATTTCAACATAACCTGGCTTTTTCTAAGTCACAAAGGGATTGCCTTCATCTTCTAAGCCATGTGATCTGTAACAAAGATCACCGCCCCCACCTCCCGACAGTCACCAAAGAAATAACCAGCTGTCCGGCCGGGTCTGCTCAGGACAGATGAAACTCTTGCAATGAAAAATTTCAGTGTTCAACTCAAAGTCTCCAATGGGCCTGGAAAAGTTGGTCACCATAGTGATCTGAGGGTGAGATGAAACCAGTAAATCCATGCCATAAGCTCAGTGTCCTCTGCCATCTCTGCCCTCTCCTGTTCTCTTTGTGTCCTGTCTTCCTCCCCTAGACCAGTTCTCTGGCACCATCGACAGAGAACAAGATTTGTTTCCAATCAGATCCCAGCCTTAGTTCCATTGTGTGACTGTTTTGTTTTCAAGCAACCTGGTGATGACTGGGAAAACGTATGTGAAATATTTATCAGCCGACTTATCAGCAGGCCTGACGCTTATGTCCCCTTATCTCCAGGATGGTTCCTGCTACTGGTCTGGTTCTAGTAGAACTGATACCCAGCTGCACTGTGGACCAAGTACCACACTCCTGTCACAAAACTGTATGCAAACCAATCTTCTGTACTTTTATCAATAGAAAGTTAAGAGATGGGTGTAAATAAAGCAATGCCCTTGTTTGACTGTGGGTTTTCAATCTTTTTCTTTCAACATGAAAACAGAGACTTTGCCCTGTAGCTCATATACTCAATTACGCACAGGTATAGGAGACCTTATAAACACATACTCGTAAACAGAGAAAATGCATACACGCAGATCACATAAATTCATAAGCAGAAAGAGAGAGAGAGAGAGAGAGAATACAGATCATATAAACACATAAACAGAACCCACCCCTCCCCCCAGCACACAGATGGTTGTTATACTTTTGAACTAAGAGAAGCCAATAAGCATTTTCCCCCTTTGTTTCTTGACTGTTTGGAAATAGGAGAAAAGTTAAGTGGCCCTAAAGAGGGGACCAGATGGGATCTGGAAGGAGAAACCTAGAGGAAGCAAAATTGCAGCAAGAAGGCTGGTATTGCTTTGGAGTTCCTGCCAAAATCGAGTTAGAAGGTCCCAAGCTCCACAACTGTGGCCCCTGGGGAGTCCCACCTCAGTCAACCTTTAACCCTCAGAATCAAGGGGAAGCTGGGCTAGGTAAGTTCCACATGTAGAGGGCGGAGGGTGATGGAGCGTCTAAAGCCACAGGCCTGGACAAGCTTCCAAGTGGGCCTGCCCGACAGCCACAGACACCAGCTGAGCCAATAGGGGGAACTTTCTGTCTGACGAGGACTGCTTCCCAAGATGAGTACGGGCAGTTTCCTCGGCTTCCTGTGTTTAAAATGAAGGACTCTGCGGCTTTCTATGACCACTCACGTCGGATTCTTTGCTCTGAGAGGTGTTTTTGCATTTGTGAAGCCTGCCAGGAAACAGGGTGAGTCATGAGTCATGGCTTCTGAGCAGACAGTATTCGGCTTTAGAAATTCCCAGAGATATGACTTGTTTATAGGAAAGGAAGCAGCTATTCTGAGCTGCCTGAGGAAGAGGAAAACGCTGCCCTTTTCTTTTTTTCTTTTAAACACCCTGGTGAAAGGTCAGATCGGCAGCTGCAAGGCAGTGAGCCCCCGGTGTAAACACTGGTG
>NW_022196896.1:90531782-90542454 GCF_008632895.1 Mastomys coucha
CCACATTTTAGTTCCACCATTCTCCAAAGCAAGCCACAGTCTTGACCTCTAACACTGCACAGTGTTTTGGCTCTTTGATCACTGCATATGTGTGTGTGTGTGTGTGTGTGTGTGTGTGTGTGTGTGCGCATGTGCGCACATACATACATACACACACACACATATGGCATTATAGAATTACTCAGCCCTTCAGAAAGATAGATCTTTCGGGAGCTTACTTGGGCAACCATATACAGAGTCTGGTCCCTTCAGAAGCTTGTCTTTCTGGGTTGGCTTGACTGTATTTGTCATCCAACCCAAGACACCTTGACAGGAAAGGTGTGCTGTCTGTAATGATGCTGGGATGAAAAGCCTACATAGTGGTTGTTCCCAGCAGACCAGGTTGTATGGTCACCAGGTAAGAAGTGATAGGGTTAAGCACACAGGCTAGCAAAGTACTCCTGACTGACACAGACCCTACTCTGGCACATACGAAGTGCCAGACGTATGAAGACTTGAGGCAGAGGGCAAGTTTTTCAGAAGTGTGGTCACTGAGAACACTCAGAGCAGATCAAGAATCTTTATTGAGCTCCTGCTGTGTGCCAGGTGCTGCAGGGACACAAAGGTGTCTCTAGCATTGTGCTTGTCCTCAAGGAGCCTACAGCCCAATTGTAGCTATGACACAAGTTTGCAGTTAACCAAAGTGCGGCTGCCAAGAGAAATAGACCAAGTTCTATATGGGTAACAAGTATACACATAAAGCATTACATAGGACCAAGAAATGAAGATTGTGTCCATTGTCAGTCCAACGAAAGTATCATAGGAACATTAACATGGGTTGGTCTAGGTTCTTCTACTCTAATGGTTCTGAGCTCCAATAGCACATTGTAGACACCAGGAAAGCTTTTCAAGCTCCTGATACTGAGTACCCTGGGATCAATTAAACCAGATTCCGGAGATGGAACTCAGACATAAATGTTTTAGAATTCTCCCAGGCAACTGCAGTGAACATCCAAGATTGAGAACCTCTAATCCAGAAAGAGGTGTGGGCATGAGCAAGTTGGAAAGATGGGGAGTGGAAACTGTGGAAGAAGCAGCTGTGAATAAATAGATTCGGTCTTTGGTTAGGCTCACAGAGAAGAGGCCTCCATTGGGCATTAAATACGGAGGGGAAACAGCAGGGCACAAATAATTTAACCCCCTTCAGGAAAAAATTAATTAATTATGAAACCATTTGCTATGGCCAATAAAGGGGATGAATGGAGAAAGATGCACTCAACATCAAGGGAGCTCGGAGTGGCAATAAATCCATCATAAATTGCACACGCCATCTGATAATGTCTGGTCCTCACATTAGCATCCCATTAAGCTGCTATTAGTGATAACAAGAAACAGGGAAACCGGCTTCCTGGGTTAGCCCTAGCTACCGGGAGAGAGTTAACAAGCTACAATCCTTCACTAGCACCTTTAAGGACCTGAGGACCATTTGTAAAGGATGCTTAGAGGCCTGAAACCTTGACCTATCTCCCTCATGCTGTGGGAGTTTGAGGGAGGGGCTGGAATTAATCACAGCAGGGACACGATTTGCAGATCAATACCAGCCAATTAGAAGGCTCCCTGCTGGAGAGTTCTCTTGGAATTCGAAGTGACCTTTGCCCTTGACTTTTTGTGGGGGCAGATGTTTCTCAGTTACTGATAAGGATTGCCTTGAGGGGGATGTAGCTCACTTCACAAGGTGGGCCAGGAACAACCTGAGGTTGAGTTTTTTTAGCCCTTAAGTTTGAAGCACCTGCTGGTGGAAGCTAAAGAAGATGGGGTTGGAAATTATATGAGTGATTAATTCACAGCCACTAGTTCTGTGAACTCAGGCCTGACCTTCAAGAAGCTACCAAGGACAACAAAAAGTCAGGAACTAAGTCTTTGCGGTGAGGCCACTCTGGTATAGACTCTGCTTCTCTGCTGCCTCTGCCACCTGCCCAGAGAGAGGATTCTGTGGAAGAGAGAGCCATCCGATAAATACAGCCCATGGTCTTGCTTTAGAACCACGCTAAATCTGGAGAGTGGGTTCAGAACCCTACTCTTCTTTAATCTCCTCTGTGGACTGGCTATAGGATCCCTTCTCCTATCAAAATGTGCAGTTGCTCAAGTCTCTTCTGTAACAAGACATAGTATTTTCATATACCTGTAGGCATCCTTCAGTATACAGTGAGCCTTCCCTAGATGGCTTGTAATATCTAACATGATGTAAATGCAGTGGAAGTAGTTCTGCTCCCTTGCTTAGGAAGAAATGACAAGCACAGAGGAACTCTGTATGCTTTCAGGACAGATGCGGTTTTTGCAAATATTTACCAGTGAGCAGTTGGCTGATTTTTTTTTTTTGAAGACACTGAACCCCTGAATATGGACGGACAGCAGTATTCTATAAGTCAACCTCCTGACATCTTCTCCACAGAAAGAGCATGCTCCAATACACAGAGGTTTAAAATTAGATAATTCTGGAAAGGATTGCACCGTTGTGGATTAGCTCTTCTGTGATTTCCTTTCCTGGCTCTGTTTTAAGGAGGACATATCCTTCATCAGCATGGTGGGAGGAGGCTGGAGGAAGATGGAGGGAGGACTTCAGGTATTTCACCCCTTCTATTTGTTCCAACCTCTCATAGGATCCCAGTTGCAGTTTCTTATATTTTTGGTTGTGAGCCTAGCCTTTAACGGCTGAGCCATCTCTCCAGCCCAACAGTTGCAGTTTCTTAAGATACCAGCTTCTCATACTCTTCTCAACCCCGCTTTTCCTAAAAATTCCTCCCTCTGCCCCTTCACAGGGAGAATCATGATTTTACAATAAAACTAAATTTTGAACTGCCTTAACCATGCCGGGGCGAATTAGTGATTCCCTCCCTGCAGTCTTTTTATTTGTCACCGGATGTAACTATTCCCTTACAGAGAAAACAAATTGTTGGGTGGTGAGCTTCTGGGTTGAGAGAAGATGAGGAGCCGATGCTGAATGTTTTGCTTGGAAATGTTTGAAAGGAGCTAATGGTATGCAGGCATTAGTCTGGGAATCTTTAAATATTAAAATGCACCATTTGTCTTGAAATTGGGGGGAGGAGATGCACTCTTTTTCTAGGCCCTTCTCTCTTCTACTCTGCAATCCCTGAACACAGGTTCTGCAACCACATTACCTGAGACCACTCAGGTATTCTCTACTGTGATAGGAGAAGAGAATTGCTCACTGGGTTATAGACTCAAACATTTCAACTTTTGCCAGAAATGTTAAGTTATTATTATGAGAGAAAACTCAGAAGAGTCCTGGTTGAAAACAGATAATGGAGGTCTCAGAGGATGCAAGACAATGGACCACAAAGGTGGCAAAATGCTAAAACTATTGTATCTAGTAAAGGCAGTCAGCTTTCATTCTTCTCCTCCATCTGTCTGTCCGTCCATCCATTCCGTCCATCCATCCATCTATCCATCTATCTATCTATCTATCTATCTATCTATCTATCTATCTATCTATCTGTGCTGGCTAGATTTATGTCATCTTGACACAAACTACAGTCATCTGAGAAGAGGGAACCTCAACTGAAGAAATGCCTCCATAAGATTGGATGGTGGGCTAGCCTGTAGAACATTTTCATAAATGGTGATTGGTGGGGGAAAGCCCAGCCCATTGTGAATGGTTCCTCTGGGCTAGTAGGCCTGTGTTCTATAAGAAACAGGTTGAGCTAGTCATGAGAAGCAAGTCAGTAAATAGTACCCCTTCAGTTCCAGCCTTCAAGTTCCTGTATTGACTTCCTTTAATGATGACAGTAATGTGGAAGCCTAAGACAAATAAACCCTTTCCACTTCAGCTTGCTTTTTGGTTATGGTGCCTTCTCACAGCAATAGAAGCCCTAACTAAGACTCTATCTATCTATCTATCTATCTATCTATCTATCTATCTATCTATCTATCTATCTATGCTACTTGTTTTAAAAATAAGATATTAAAACAAAAATAGACAGCTCCAAGGACCAAGCAGCTGCCATGTATAAGGCCTTCTGGGATTTGGCATTTCAATGAGATGGGAAAGGAAGTTTCTCAAGTGAGATTGTCTCAAATGAGTAGCATCCCCCAGACAAGCTGTTGCCACCAAAGCCACCCTAGGCCAGTAGATTCCAGGATCTTTGTCTCATGAACTTGAAGAACAGATTTTGTAGACAACAAAATGGGTAGAACTTCCATATTGTTTAGTTTGTATTCATAATCACAAATATAGTTCTGGAATACAGCCAGATTTAGAGGGTGATAAGAAAAACATGGGACCCAAAGAACCCAATGAACGCGCTCCAAATATGAAAGTTTTCTGCTGTCTTTGGAACTTGGTCTGCAAACAGCTCAAAAGAGGCATGACCCAGGGGCTTGTCATCAACTTCAACATCATAAAAAACACCGTGGGATTGATCATGGCTACAGAAAGTACCTGCGGGGAACAGAGGCACCTTCAAAGATGAACGGTGAGTTTAAAGATGAAGAAGGTAGTTTAAAGGAAAGGAAGCAAGTGGAACTCTAGCATGGAAGGACCAGTTCCAGAAAGGGCTGCCACTGGGGGTCTCTGTCCAGTGGTTAATAAGGATTTACAGAGCTGAGGCATGGCAGGTGAACTACTCAGCTGGGTTGGCCCAGCAAGAAGTGTTCGTGTACCTCTACATCTCGTGGCTGGACTGGAGTTTTAAGGAACCCCCTCAAGGGTCACACTAGGTGTGAAGATTACACATAGTTTTCAAGAGCCATACTCATAACTCAAGTTGTTATGCAGTAGAACAAAAAAGATAACACGAAACAGAGTTCTAACCAGTACCCATGAACATCTTTGACATTTCTGTCTTCCTGACAGTAGTTTGCCTAGGACAGAATTACTGACAGAAGAGAGGACTCTTCTAGCTCTGGGTCAAGACAGACCTGGTTGTCAAGGACAAGGAACACAGTCACTCATTTTCAAGGTCCCTGCTGTAAACTCCTGGCCAGCTTTTCTTTTCTTTTTCCTGTTCTCAGTCAGGAGGTGAGGCCATGAAACACTGTGTGCAGGTGGCTTGAGCTCTAGTGTCTATGCCTTAGCCCTTTATTTGATTCAGAGCATCATCTTTGGTGTTGTGCCCAACAATATGTACTGAGCAGTGTGTACTCTCTGTAAGGACATTTGTGTGGTGGTTTCAACAAAAACAAGGTACACACTCAGTAGACATTTCATTGTAATGTATAGGATGAGTTCACAGAGACGGCTATTAACAAGCTTCTCATTTTCCAATTTAAAACATTGTATTAGTGTTTGAAAATGGATGCTTTTCAAGTAGATAAAACCATACCACTACCAATAAATATAACACATGGTGTACCTCTCACTGGCTCAGCCTTCAATCTGTTTCATCTGATGAACTATAAATTATGATATGCAAAGCAGAGAAAAGTCAAACTGATATCTGCATAGGATGTGATACAGATTTAAACATGTCCCTACAGAGTTGGAAGTTCTTTACAAAAATCTAGACTTCCTGTGGAAAGAAACAACTCCTCAACAGGAAAAAAAAAAAAACCACTATGTCTAAAGAGGGCTGAGAGAGAGTTCTTCCTTCGTGACAACAAACCTGTGTTTAAATTACCTCAGCAAAAGACAAATGGGCCTCACAGTTAGCTGAACCAGCACTGAAGAAAAGCTGGCATACTTTCAAGAGGAAGCCACGTCTCTAGATGTAGCAGGACCTCACAAGCAGCCCCATCAAATTCACTAACCAGAATAGAGGTTGTCAGCAATAGAAACGACACCAAAAAGGAGTTCAGCTTGGTGTGTGTGTGTGTGTGTGTGTGTGTGTGTGTGTGTGTGTTGGCTAAAGATATTTACATTGTTTCTTGATTCAAAATGATCAGTTAAACATCTTTTTCTGTATAGGTGTGTGTGAGAGAGAGAGGGGGCAGGGAGAGAGGAGAGAGATCTGTGTCATGTTTCTGAATGCGTCGTTCTCTTTTTATTTACCACTGTAAGGGTGAAAAGATATTTTTCTCTATTTGTTGTAGGGACTATGGCCAATATTTCTATAACAAAAACATAGTGAGTATATATTTAGCACCCGTGGACACATGCGCCTGTAGCCTCAGAGCTGTAAAAGGAAGTCAGTTAGGAGGATTGCTGGAGTTTCTGTCCACCAGCCTAATTCCAGGTTCACTGAGAGACCTTATTTCAAGGGAGTAAGGTGGACAGAGATAAAGATATCCAATGTCCTCCTTTCATCTCTGCATACCCACATAAGAGAGCTAACTTACACTCAGACATTTTTGTACAACACATACACAAAAAATTAAAAGTACACTTTTTTAATTAAAAAAAAATAAATTATAAATTTTTCATATAACATGGGAACCTGAGAAGACTCAGAGACCTGAGGAAACTGTATTGAATGCTAAGTCTGCTGAAAGAAGCAGAGAGCTGTGGAGAATCATGGTAGGGGTGTGACAGATGGGGGTAAAACTCAGAGCAGGCCAAGCAAGGCTTATGCATTCAGATTCTTCTTGGCCTTTGTGTCCAGCGCTGCTTCTCGCCAACCATGAGTCAGGAATCCTGTGAAACAAGGGCCATGTGACCCACTGCAAGTAAGCAGGTTATCTAATAACCAATCCCTTCAGAGAACAATAAATAGTATTTGGAAGAAAAGACAAAGGATAAGATGGTGAAATCATGCTTCCAGCGCAGTAGCAAACTGTAATCCATATCCCACAGGCCCCGTGCACACTCCTGCCCTCTTGGCCAGAAGAGTCTTATAGGAAGCTTTCCAGGTTTACCAAGGGCCAGGCACCACACAGCACGGTACCTGTGTATTCATCAAGCCTCAGTTTGAACAAGAGGCTTTGAGAAAGCTAAGCAGTATGCTCAAGGTCACACGATTCATAGTAGTTAAGATGAAATTCAACCCCAGGACATCTAACTTCAGACCCCAGGCATTCATCATCATTACAGAGAACACTGTGATGCTCGACTCACAGTGACCAATAGTACAGACATGACCCTGGATAAAAACTAAGTAAAAAATGTTCATCAAGAGGTCACCTGTAAGAGGACAAAAATTCTCTGCTCTCCATTGGCCTTCTAGACAGAAAGCTTAAGCAGAAGACAAGGGATCAACTCTCAGACAGGGACTACTTAGTACTACCAGCAGCAGGCATTTTGCATTGGTTGGAATTGGTCATGTGACCCAAATATGCCTGGTCATTGCCTTTTTTTTCCCCCTCAAGACAGGGTTTCTCTGCATAGCCCTGGAACTCACTCTGTAGACCAGGCTGGCCTCGAACTCAGAAATCTGCCTGCCTCTGCCTCCCTAGTGCTGGGATTAAAGGCGTGTGCCACCACCACCTGGGTGGTTACTGCTTTTCAGAAGTCTAATACTCAAGTTCAAAAGGAGCTACCGTTATGATCTTGATCGTTGCATGGCTTCAGAAGGACCACCCCAGGCCAAACAGTCCTACATGAGGTTTATTGAGAGAGAGAGAGGGTCAAGGTGGCAGCAGGAAGAAAAGGAGGGAAAAGAGAGAGATCGGGGAGGCCTTTCTTTATATATGGATGATGACATAATCACAGGTAAAGGTGGGAGGTGAGCCAAGTGGATTTGGGAATGTGGTGGCTGTTGCCTTGGCAACGGGTGTGTGGTCCTGCCTATGTGATGTCACGGGTTTCGGAGGTCCCGATAGCAACAGCTACAGCCTTTCATCTCCCACCCTTCCTGTCATTCTGTTAGCAGCCTGTCTGGGGGTTCTCTAACATAGGGGAAAACTTGCAGATAGGGAAAAGATGAGCCTGGGCCATGCATAGGAAGCTTTCCTGTTTCACAGATTGATATTGGAGTTAAAGACATGGGTGACTTGAGAGGTTTATAGATAGTGAAGAATAATACAAAGTATTGGATATAGTGCTTGGCACATAGTTAAATGGGCCACGGGTACCTTCTACTATATGGTTTTTAAGTCTTTCTTCTTGTTATCAAAGAGTAGCTCTATGTCATTTACATTCTCTGGGTTAGGATGGGCTAACTTCATCCAGCAAAGCGTTTACCATGCAAGCGTGAAGGCCTGAGATCCATCCCGGCACCCATGTGAAAAGCGATGCACAGAGGAACTGGAGACAGAAGGATTCAGGGGGGGCTCACTGACTAGAAGCCTAGCCAACTCCTGAACCCCAGGACCCACAGTTATGCTCTGTCTCTGAAAACAGCTAGTTAGGCATCTTTCAAAGAAAGACAACTGAATTTGACCTCTGGTTTACAGAAATACCACATGTACATGTACACACACATGCACCTGCATACACACACATGAATTCTCTTTTGCTCTCTCCCCCCTCTCTCTCTCTCTCACACACACACACATTCAGGCACACACAGGCACACACACACTGAAATAGTTATATTCTCTTGGTTATATTCAAGGACTGGGAAAAGGAGAAAATTACCATCAATGTAGTTGGAGAGAGTGACAACCAGATGGAGCCCTGGAGACCCACATTTTACTAGATAAAATCTCAATTCTTTCTTAAAGAGATTGCACAGCAAAAGTTAAACCATTCTTTGGACAGCTTTGTTAGAACCCATGAGATCCACCACCACTGCCCTCCAACTGAAAAGCCTACAAGTCATTGTGTCATAAAAATTTAAATTTTAACCTATAATCCAGGCATCAAGTTTCCTCTAGCTACTCATTCCTACTCACCGGAAATGACTTTAGTTTGCCATTATTAGTACAAAAGAGCTTTTTTTTTTTTTTAAAGAAAAGCATTTCAAGCTGATACATCATTTTCAATACACCCTCTGTGTGAAGTTCTCATTTTCTGGAGGTTATTTGGATTATTTTAATCTGTGTTTTTAAAGCTAAGATGATTTCTTTTTGCATCTTCAAACTTCTTTCTTTTTCTGTGTAGTTTTTTTCTTCTACCTTTATCTCTATTCAAAAGCAAACTTTTAAGTCCTGAGCCCTAGAAGTAGAATTTGGAAAAACTTCTGGGTACTGCACAGAACTAGCGAGTTCCTCAGTTGACTCTTTGTTCTGTTTTTTAACACACACTTTTAAAGGTAACGATAAACTAACCATTAACTATTTTTTAGCAGCTTTAAATAGATCAATTAGCAAGAGAAAGTTCTAGGGAAAAACAGCATGGGGAAAGGACATAATATTATAAAATCTCAGAAAGGTTTTATATATATAAATGTACTATATACATTTATATACAATGTACTATATATATAGTGTGTGTGTGTGTGTGTGTGTGTATGTGTGTCTGTCTGTCTGTCTGTATGTGTCTGTCTGTATCTGTGTCTGTTTGTGCCTGTGTCTGTGTGTGTCTGTGTCTGTCTGTGCCTGTGTCTGTGTGTGTCTGTGTCTGTGTCTGTCTGTGTCTGTGTCTGTCTGTGCCTGTGTCTGTCTGTGTCTGTGTCTGTCTGTGCCTGTGTCTGTCTGTGTCTGTGTCTGTGTCTGTCTGTGCCTGTGTCTGTCTGTGTCTGTGTCTGTCTGTGTCTGTGCCTGTGTGTGCATGTGCATTCTTGTGTGTTCAAGTCCATGAGGGATGTTATTTAAGCAAGAAAAACTTTAGTCAAAAAACAAGATAAGGAAAAGGGTAGTTTCTTCTGAGGTCTTTTCATCAGGCAAAGATTTGTAAAATAAAGGAAAAGAGCTCTGCGACAATTCCTGGGCCCTCCAACACCTGTCCCTACAGCAAGCTCTAGCCAGCAGACTCCATGCACTGCGTACTAACATCTGGGTTTTCCATAAAAAGGGTTCTCCACTTCTCTTCACTTACTTCTTCCTTGCTTTTCTTTTCTTCTTTCTCGTTCTCCCTCCTTTGCTTTTAAATTCCCTTTGACATAGAGCATCTCTCTTGCTTCACTTCAAGTATTTCTTCTCCTTATATAGATGGGCACCTTCAATCAAAGTATGATTCCTGCATGAGAGCTCCTTCTGCTGCAGAGGCTGTGTGGTACCTGGTACCAAAGCCTAAAACAGTTCCACCAAAGTTGCTTCATCCTGCAACAAACATAGAAGCCATGTCAAAGCCATATAAGGGATGACTTTAACTGCCACACATGCCTGAAGTAAAGGGAAATTACATATAATAGAAGTAATGTGATACCTTAAATTCCATATTAAATATAATGAGTCATGTCGAATCTTTTGCTGCAGCATAATTTGATGGAGGGAAGAGCAAAGCTAGAAAAGGAGCCCTTTAAGAAAAGAATGCTCACAATACACAGAGGAGAAAATTATTCAGAAAACTGAAGTGAATGCTGAAGGCCAACTGGGTGTGGATCTCCACTTTGCCTTGAACTTTATCTACTCTTCAATTCAAGGATGTATAAACATGTTCAATTATATTTATTCAGATCAGGCAGAAAATATACACCTATCTCTGAAGAATTGGGCATCTACAGAGCCTTACCGAATGCCAGTCAGCTGTGGTCTGACCAGCCTCACTGTTCCACTCTGGGTAGTTATTTGAATGTACCAGCTGAAAAGTGAGATCTAGACTCTGTATCCACAGGCCATGTGATAAAATCAATGGTAAGAGTTCCTCTATACTGATTCATTTACTGTTGACACAGAGCTCCACAAACCCATCACTCAAAAAGAATTCTATTTCTGTCTCATCCCTCTCTTCTCTCTTTCTCTCTTTCTCTCTCTCTCT